>NC_083770.1:48862061-48912061 GCF_963514075.1 Conger conger | reverse complement strand
AGTGTCTCTCTCAGTGAGAGCGGACTCAGTGTCTCTCAGTGTGAGTATCTCAGTGTCTCTCTCAGTGAGAGCAGACTCAGTGTCTCTCCCAGTGAGAGCAGACTCAGTGTCTCTCAGTGTGAGTATCTCAGTGTCTCTCTCAGTGAGAGCAGACTCAGTGTCTCTCTCAGTGAGAGCGGACTCAGTGTCTCTCAGTGTGAGTATCTCAGTGTCTCTCTCAGTGAGAGCAGACTCAGTGTCTCTCCCAGTGAGAGCAGACTCAGTGTCTCTCAGTGTGAGTATCTCAGTGTCTCTCTCAGTGAGAGCAGACTCAGTGTCTCTCTCAGTGAGAGCGGACTCAGTCTCCCTGTGAGAACAGAGAGGATGTGCTTAGCACTGTGTGAGCCTGTAAATCAGGGGTGAGTTGCGTAGGTCACTTACTGAGCTACTTCAGAGCCTCCTCATCCTGTCACTAACTGACTACAACTGGCCATCTGCTAACGATCAAACCCCAACAGTGTGGTCTTGGATCAACAGAGCAAAGGTTACGTGAACATTCAGTCTGCTGCCTTGCAACGGGTCTCATCGGCTGGGAAGCTAAAAATCAGAAACGGTACTTTTCTGCAGAAACCTTATTATGCTAGGGGCTCCCAAACCCCCTTTTCCTGTTTCGCTTGGAAAGCATACATTCAGTTCAGGAAGGTAATGTGTTCTTACAACTGAGAGGAACTTTCTGCTTCATAATCAACTTAGAGAGGGGGGGAAGGGGAGGAGTGAAAACAACTCTTCAAAACAGAGAGAGAGAGAGAGAGAGAGAGAGAGGAAGAGAGGGAGGAGGCAGAGTGAAATAGCATGGATGCTAACACGTTTTTTTGATCCACGTGCATGCTCCTCGCTCAGGTAAATTTTGGCTGGATTACAAAATGTCCGCAGGTACAGATTTGCGTTAAATAAGCCAAGCTTTCTTTTTCTGAGCCCCCAAATTAAAAGACTTCGTAAAACTAGTGTTCTTGTTTGCAAGAAACACGCAGCTTCTGCACACCGTCCGTGGCGTTCAGGGGTCTGCTCGCTTCGCGAGTTTCGACGGCGTCCGTGGTATGAACGAGCTCACAGGCCTCGTGGTTGATTTCCCAGGCAGAGGCACACAAATAAAAGTTGGCTGGGGAGAGTATTGCGTTTCAGTGTTTTCCACCGTCTGGTAGAAAGGCAGTCATCTGTTCAGCGGGGCTGAAGTCATGCTGAAATGCCTGCAAGGTTTGCAGTGTAAACAGCTGTCATAATCCCGCCACGCAGAAGAAATGGGACGCATTTAATTATTCCAGGCTAAATAAGCTCTGTGGTGTGGACTGGTAAGAACAACTGTGGCGTGCTGAATACATGCTCCGGCAGTGGGCTATAAGTGAATATGCCGCTCTTAAGGTTCAAATGTAACTCGTTTGTCCTATTTTTCCTCGCAAACCACACACAATTTGTGAATTTTGTCAGAATGCTAGAGAAATAGCACATGTGCAAATTAGTTTTTTTTTCAGAAACTACATGATATATTTTTTTTCGAAATATCTACTACACGTTCAACTCGCATCCACACCCCCATTGCGCCCAAGTGGGTACATAGCTAGCTACCACTTGGCACATGGACAAGACATGCTGTGGTTGGGTGCAGAGGGTGAACAAGAGCCACTGTGATTGGAGGAGGAGCACTGGAGTATCACAGGACAGAGATAAGATAGAGTGACTTGTTGCCATCGCTCAGCCTGTATCCTCTCTTGTCTGACTTACAGTTCAGAGTGGCACTACTCCTCTTAACACTCACAGCATCTCCGCTGTCAATATGCAGGGTGAAACGTGTCAAAAGGTTTTTTTATAAATATTATTACTCATGTGTAGCGGTTTCACAACAGCTAGAGAAGCTGCCAGGGTATTTCTGAATGGGAAAAGCACCATATCCTGGAATTCGTATTGACTTCAACTGGGAAATGATATTTTCCAGTAATCTTGGATATACTCCATGACTGCATTGGTTTTATTTCTTTAAACACCAGCAGAGACCGATGCCTGTTTTGGACTGGATTTTTTTTACATTGTAATTAAAGAAATAAAGGGCCAAATTCCTGACGCATGTTTGTTCTGAACAGCATTCCACTGCCTGTGCATATCTAAGCAGCGCTGCCTCTAGGAAACACTAGTCCTGGCCAGGTCAGTATCTCTGTGTCTTTCCAAAACCCATTGCACTACACCAAAGAGATACACAGAAGATCCCATTATCACGGCCATGCCATTACAGTAGCTTTGGAAGAGAGTAATTTCCTGTACATTCAGAACCGAACGCACCTGTGTGTTAGCACGTGTGATATCCCTGTTAGGCTGTGAAATTTCATGCCAACGCAGACGAAGTTCACAAAAAGCGTTAATTAAGCGTCAGACACCTCAACAGATGTAAGTAACTCTTGAGAAAAAAAAAAAAAACTTTGTAATTGAATCATAATCTTAAGATTTCTTCATGCAGATGATTCGCTCGTATTGAATGTGACATAAACAATGCAAGCCACCGGTCCATTTGCGAGGTTTGACCTCTTTAGCAAAAATATATCACTTTTTCTTTTTGATTTAGCAATTGTTCAACATATTTCTGTTTCATTGTAATGTAAGCTAATGCTGAGTGAATAAAACTCACTGAACTTCCTTTTGTCTGGTCAGCCTTTGCTAGTTGTCTGTCTACCCTCTTCTGATACCTTTAGTTATGGGGCGGCCTGTAGCGTAGTGGTTAAGCTAAAGGACTGGGACACACAAGGTTGGTGGTTCTAATCCCGGTGTAGCCACAATAAGATCCGCACGGCCATTGGGCCCTTCAGCAAGGCCCTTAACCCAGCATTGCTCCAGGGGAGAATTGTCTCCTGCTTAGTCTAATCAACTGTATGTCGCTTTGGATAAGAGCGTCTGCCAAGTGCCATAAATGTAATGTAATGTAATGTAATGTAGTTATGCTGGTCATTCGGGCTGATGGGGGTAGGAGCTCAGGAGTTAAGAGCAGCAGCCGGAGGGTCCCCCGTTGGTCGGAGTGTCCCTCAGCAAGAGACTAACCCACCTAGCTCCCCACTAACTGTGTGGTGCCTTGCATGGCAGCCAGTCACCATTGGTGTGTGAATGGGTGTGTGTGTGTGAGTGTGTGTGTGAATGGGTGTGTGTGTGTGTGTGTGAATGGGTGTGTGTGTGTGTGTGAGTGTGTGTGTGTGAATGGGTGTGTGTGTGTGTGTGAGTGTGTGTGTGTGAATGGGTGTGTGTGTGTGTGAGTGTGTGTGTGTGAATGGGTGTGTGTGTATGTGTGAGTGTGTGTGTGAATGGGTGAGGCATCGATTGTAAAGCGTTACATGAATGCAGTCCATTTCCCATTTGCATTTGGTGTCGTTTGCCAAAATGGCCCTGGAGGTCGTATTATCGCCCGCCTAATTAATAGATGTAACTCAATTCCCCGCTTGCATACTGTACGACATCAAGCACAGGAAGGAGCTGGCTGAGAGTTGGGGGCGATCTTTATTGTGGAGGTTATGTGGACTTCCTTCTCTTTACGTCACACAGTGCAGTAAACCAGATCTGAGTTAATGGCCTGTGCTTTATCAAAAAGCACAGGGATTGTAGTAGCCTTACATGCATAGACCAGTGGTCCATAGCCCTGGTCCTGGAGAGGCGCAGGGTGTGCTGGTTTTTGTTTTCACCTGAATATCACCAACCAATTAAGACCAAAGAAACCAGGAGGGGTGAGTTAACTGTAGTTAACAGCTTTAATTGATCAATTAAGTGGTAAGTAACAACTAAAGCTAGCACACCCTGTGGCTCTCCAGGACCAGGACTGACGTCCACTGGCATAGCCAATGCCAGTGGCCTGATCTGCCAAACTCAACATAGCTGACTGATCCCAGAACGGCACAGAGACATAGGCCATCATTCAAAAACAGAGATGGGCAGACAATTGGACCATCTGACAGTGTCTCCATCTCCGCTAGCGAGAACAGCGGCTTAGATGCTTATCAGCCTCTTATTTGCAAAGCAGGCCAATGAGACACCAGCCTCCCCCTCGCCATTATCACGGTGTACAACCCCGAGCTCGCCACAGACTCAAACAATAAAATGCATCTTCTAAAAATCTTTGATGTAGCAGACATATTTCCGGTTTGTTGTTATTCCATACAGGCATATTTAAGGAAGGTACGACTAACTACCACTGAACATTTGTCCACATATATATAAAGTAGTTCTAGTTTGGTCCTTGACGTAGAAATTGATATATTCAGTGCGAAATTGTAAAAACATAAGGCGTTTTGTAAATTTTTTTGTATTTTAGTGTACCTATTGTGTACACTGTATGTGCATGCCCTGACATAAATATCTTCATCTCAAATTCCAAAATGGTACATGCCTCTTATGTAAGTCTTCAGCCATGTGTGTGCAGTAAATGTTTTTTGAGATATTGACACTTTATAGGACTAGAAAAAAATGGGTGGAAATTGCCCTCTAGGGGGGCAAAGTGGGTTACATTAGGCTACATTATTGCAGTGGGCTCTAAGCTACCTCACTGTAGCAGAGGAGACACCACACAACACAAGGGAGAAGGCTACAGCATTGCATTGAATGCACGCTACATTGCTACAGCGTAAACTGACTAAAAGACTAACCCACTGCAATGGCTAGTCTAACTCACTGAACCAGCTAGCCTTCACACCAGGGCTGTTCTCAGGGGGGGGGGGGGGGGCTGAAGCACTGGGAGGGGGGGGGGGGTGTAATGGTCTGTGAGTTTGCAGTAAATGATGATTGGGGAAGTGCCATGACACATATTAAAGGGGTTGACCACCGGCCCCCGCCCCCCCTTTCCCAAGGCGATGAACGGAACACGGATCCCTACTTAAAGGGGTTTGTCACATTACATCCAGCTGACACGGTTCCTTATATCCCTGCGCTGTTCATGGTCCTGAATCCGCCTCGTGTTACTCCCTCCTGCCACAGCGCTAGTGCCATGCCTGTCATAACCCTCCCTGCCCTGGCGCCCGCACGCCTGCGTCGTCTCAATCGCCCTGCGGGAGATAGGAGAAGGATAAAGGGACAGCCAGCGCAAGAGACCAACGCGCACCCAGACAGCAGCCTTCCACTCGCCTGTCTTTGTGTGAACTCCAGAGAAGGCCATTACCCGTCGCCTCTGTAGTGCACATACCGTACGCGCAAGCACGGGGAAGCGATTTTTTATGGGCGATAGAACTGGTTTCAGTTTCTGTAACGGCAGTTCTACTGACGTTAAGAGTGCGGGATACTCGGGTGGTGAAGCCCAATACAGCTGCATAATAGAGACTGATAAAGAGTAATTTCCTCCTGTGGGTTATAAAAGCACAGTCTCTTATGTAGTTGCATTGGACTCAAATATCCTGCAGTTGTAATGTCGTTTATGGTGGAATTGCCCTTCTGCACTGGGGGGGGGGGGGGGGGGGCAATCATTTGTATCAATGAGGAGGGGGAGAGGCAACACAAGCCAGGGGTGCCACATGCCTCTTTACGGAGAAGAACAGGGGGCAACGTGAGTGTTAGGGGTTCACTGAAGAACCCTCACGCATCCCTGCACTCGCAAAATATTTTTTTATTTGGCTTGTTTCCGTTTTCAGTTCTTTAGGGGACTCTTCATCCGAATTCATCGGCAGTGAAAGCTGCCAGACGAAGAACCATTTTGCTCAATAAAGAACCCTAGTTCAAGTTAGGGTACTCGTATGCGATTAAAGGGTTCCTATTTGAACCATTTATTTTCTCAGAGTGTGGAGAAAAGGTGCCAGCCCTTTTTAAAAAACGAATGGTGGCATAAAGCTAGGGTGGAAAGGGCACTGCAGCCCAGTTCACAAATAAGTGCGGCCCAGCTATGAATTTCATTTATTTTCTGCAAATAGTACACTTACATGTTACCAAAAAAATGTTTTTTTCTGGCAGGTCACGGGAGGATATTTGCAGGCAGTTAATAGAGCGAACAGTCTGTCGGCATTGAGAACTGGAGCTACATCTGCGATTCTCTGAATGTCATCTGAATTGTTTTGCTAAAAGGCAAATAAAAGAGGTCTTCCCTGGCCGGTGCTTCCAGAAGGAGCACATGTGTGAAAGTTAATATTTTTCATATGTTCAAATAGTTCAAGTTTTCACAGTCCCCCAACATCTTACCCACAATCATCATGTAAAGTGTGCCTCTTTCCTTTTTTAATGCCAATCTAATCTTTTTTGTGTTTGTTTCCTTTTGTGCCATATTTTACATATATATTGTGAAACGTAGAACACATTGAAGTAACAGCAGGACAAGGATTCAGAAAAGGAAATTAATAAAAAAATATTCCAGAATACAGAAATGCAAGCCTGCCGTAACTCCTCAGATCTCAGAGATCATGGAATAAAATATTAACAAATAAATCCAGGTTCTGCCCAAGCCTTTGAGAGGAAATAAGCCAGCAAATAAGATGCTACTTGTTACTTAGTTTGTTTGACCTTCTGGAGAATAGCCACAGGTACACGGCTGCACCCACACACAATGAAGAGGAACAAATCAAAACGTTGATGCGTTACGGTGTGACCCTTCCTCCCAGCCGTGAATCGGGAGGAGACGAGTGAGGGCGGGCGTGTTTGGCGTCGGCGTGTTTGGCATCGGCGTGCCGGACGGTGCGGAATTCCGCACATCCTCGGGAACGGGGCATGCGTGCGAGGGCTCAGGCCAGCGGCGGACAGGGCGGAATTCTGCCCCAAATCACTCCAGTCTCTGGGCAGGCCCCTGCATCCAGGTCTTTTTCGGCGTTCTGCGCAAAATTATTTGGAATACGTTTTGAAGCGCAAGCCCTTGCATGGCTCGAATTCTCCCGTGAGACAGATGTCTGGAGAGGGTCAGTGCAGCCTGACCTGCTGTGCACTTCTGCTCGAGTTTGGCGTGCAAGCTAATGCCAGTCGCACTGAGTCCAACGCCCAGGAGCGCTCGTAACATGCGTGGATTTCACATTTCAACCTCATATCCTCCTGAGACCCGGCAGGAACAAGCAAAAAAAAAAAAAAAAAAGTTATTATGAGCGGAGACTCATGTCACCTACAGGGGCCAGAATGAATGGTCAGGTCTCAGGAGAATGGGGTAAATAAAGCAGGTGCCCCTCAGGAAGCCACCTGAAAAACTACAAACATTTAGCCCCCAGTATGGGCTGACAGAGCAGGCACTTGGCAGTCGGAGGGTTGTCGGTTTGATTCCGCCATGGGTGTGTCGAAGTGTCCCTGAGCAAGACACCTAACCCCTAAAATGCTCCTGACGAGCTGTTGGTACCTTGCATGGCAGCCTATCGCCGTTGGTGTGTGTGTGTGTGTGTGTGTGTGTGTGTATGAATGGGTGAATGAGAAGCATCAGCTGTACCGTGCTTTGGATAAAGGCGCTATGTGAATTCCAACCGTTTACCATTTAGCTCAACCACAAAGTTCTCCTGTTATAATCAATCGCAAAGCTGTTTTCATCTTTTTAATTTCCATTTTACTTTCAGGTGAAGAAAGGGTTCCGCCAGCACCCCCAGCACCCTTCCACCTGCTCCCTCCCCACCCCCCCCCATCACATAATAAAGTTATTTTCTTTGGAGTTAAACCGCAGTGTGGAGCATCTTTCAAACACAGAGAGAGCAGAATTTGTCATTTGCACTGTGGCACGACATTGATGAGCACCACTGAAGCAGGTGCTATCAGAACCCGTCACACGGCGGGGGAAAGAGCTGCCATTCTTATCGTCCAGTCACAGACCAGCCATGACTCTGCTCCCATTGGCCGGGCTGACTATGCAAATACCCCAGTCTTTCAGCTTAAGTGCGGCCGTCCGATACGTCGTATTGCAGAGAATCCTGACTTCTGAGTTCCCGACTACATAAATGAATAACGCAGTTATACCCGCTTCTCTGTTGCATGGAATGCTTTCATTCAGCCCATATTGTTTCCAAACATCCTACTTAAAAATGCCGTTATACAACAACACTATATTTATACTGTAAACATATAGCTGTGCCCATGTATGCATGTCACATTATCATGTCATGTTCGCATTTAACTAATGTGGTTGCACTATGAGCAACATTGTAAATCACTGTGCATAAAGGGGCTTGAAGGTAATAGAATGCATCTTCAATACTGTTCTGGACCTACTGTTCTGTCCTTTTAACTGTCAATAAAAACACAAACTATTGTGTCAGTAAGCATGCAAAACATTAAAATTTGTGATCACAACAACAAAATAAAAAAGAAAATTGATGTTACTTCATTCCTGACTGGTGCAGAAAGTTGGATTTAGCAGACTGTACCATGTTAAATTTTAGACCAGCTATACATTTATTTTTCCGTGTAGAGCTTTAAGTGTTGGTATTGCATCACTTGTCTGTCTTGTTTCTCTCCATATAGTAACATAACTGCAGTGTTAAAGCAACCCTAACAGCGAGTGTCTCAATTGTTCTCTGTATGCAACGTGAAATTGCACGATTGAGTATCGGCTGAGCTACGAAACTGGTATTTGCGCGAGGATCCCTAAAACATTTTTGCGCGTTTCAGCGTCTGCAAAATGAGGATTACGCTCTCTGTTGGTAGTCGGGGGGATCAAAAGACACATCAACTAACTTTCGCTCTTTAAAAAGCAAAACGACACGCCCTTTTACTCCGATTCCAGCCCAGAGATCATCCATACAACTTCCCTTAAAGACGTATTGCCTATTTTCTCTCAACACACTGGACACATGCTATATCCAATAGCCTATATAGATTTTATCAGCCTGTATTGGGCGTATGTGGTTGAGGATAATCAAAAGCATGTCACGGATTTAAATAAATTCCTCAATATTTTTGTTTAATGTAGTATTAAATTTACTGAAGTATCATAGCCTGTCCTTGTTATATTTGAATGAAGTAGCCACCATTGCAGCTGTATTTGTGAGTGAACAGCCTTCATTAAACATTAAAAATGTTTCATGCATGTTTCCTGTAGCCTACTTCAATAATAAAGCGTGATGATACAAACGTCAAGTAGGTAATCGAATCGGTGGGAATCCGCGCAGATGCACTAGATCAATGATACCGCATAAAACAATTCGAAATTTAGCCACATTCCCTTAAAATACTACGCTGTCAGGTTTTTGCGGGGGATATACTTGTTATTGCCTGTAATTCGGGGGCGGTACGGCCTCGTTAAAACCAGGCCATAGATCTGAACAAAAAACACGGGCGACCAGAGGGAAGTTATCCAAACGCGAGGGCACTTTTTTGCAAAGCAATCAGCGGCGAGGAGCGACAACAAGCAACAACGCATTCTGCAGAATGATATCCAATGCATAGTTGTTGCCATTGTGTGTTTAACAGGAAAATGCATTTTTGTACGTGGCACATGACTAAAATGTAAATTGTATGATTACATGGGCTAGCAGCCGTTAACACCGGTGAGGATGTGGTCGGACAATGTTCGGCATTGTAGATAACGAGAACATCCCGAGTGAGGAAATTAATCAGCACGCGAATGTCTAATAAAGACGGCTCACCTCGTGTCGGTCAGAAGACATAGCAATCTGATCCAACAGGCTACTCGACCGGCACCGTCAGGTGAAATTCTTCCTTTTGCGTAAATATGCAGTCTAAATGGCCAAGTCTTCAAAGCGTCGCCTGAACATCGCCAGGCTTTGTTGTGCTTGCCATAACAATTTTATACGTCGCACATTTGGCTTTATGATGCTTTCTAATAATCAAAATGAAAGTTCTAATTAATTAACTTGATGCTATGATGTCATGCATCGGCGGCGGCGGTTTGGAGGTACGCCTTTGACTCTTTTTCACTGCGAAGTGAAAAGAAAAAACGACGTTCTGCATTGCCTACTCCCATAAATGTCTACCTGTTCATGTGTAATAAAGTTTTCATAAGACTATGGGCATTACGTAGTCCGTATGATTCATATTAACAGTTTGTGTGCCTGGCTGAGTTTAAAAGTTGCCAAATAATATGCAATCCGTGATAATTAAACAATTAACACGCTTCATAACCTGTAATCACACCGCTCGTGCACATTGATCAGATCCAGTCCGCCCTTTCGAGATAGGCTACTAAACTTTATTTATAGTAAAAATAAATAACGTTGTTTGTCACTCTTTATTATATTATAGAATTTTTTTTAATTTTTTTATTTATTAATGACATACAACTAGTTCGCTAGAATGCGATAAAAAATGTGAGCTTTCTGCGTCTTAAATCGCAGATTTGGGAAGGGAGTGGACGCCAAATTTGCAATACCAGCAATATTCCCGACTAGATATAAACTATCGTTATGCACTTACGCCTGCCTTCTAAATATGCTTCCACACGGGAGGGAGTTTCTTCAACCTCAGAAATTGCAGTACGTTTCAAAATAAATGTTATTGCTATGCAGTACAGGACCAACTAATCGTTCAAGAGCTTTGGAAGCGTCAACCTTAAAACCACTACCATTACAATATATATATATATTTTTTTTTTTTAATTGACAACAGGGCATGTTTTCACTTAATACCGCAGCTATCATTTGGAGTGACGCACTGAGGGCATAAACTCAAAATAACTTAATGGAAACTACGACACCATTAAACTAGAAAGCATAGTGTTAACATTCCCTAAGGTCGAACGTAACGGTGATAAAAAAAATATATGTATTTCATCATAAATACGACACTTTAGCCATGACTTCTTGTGATGGGAGACAGCCTGACATTTGGGGGTTAAACCCATTCATTCTCTCGTAAAGAAAAAAATTTAAATAAATCAAATCTAACCTGCAATTACTGCGGGCGATCGCTGCCCTCCCTCTGGTTTGATCCACATTTCCAGCGTAAAATTTCCTCTCGGTACCTCCACGCCAGGCTTCAGTCGTAGCTGGTCTCCTCTGCCGGTAAAATAAACAGCCTTTCCCCGACCAGGAGTGCTCTCCTCCGCCTGGGAGGAGCGACGGTGCTGGCGAGGCGACCGCCGATCCATCCCGGGCAAGGAGCGTTTGCCCCGAGGCTGGCGTGTGGCGCAAGCCCCAGGGAAGGTGGCTCTGGCTTCCCTAATGCGCACCAAGTCTCTCTTAGATCTGCCCGTTCTCCGGACGGTCCCGCACTCTGATCCCAAACACATGATACAAATCAAAAGGCACGGAAGCCAGGGGAGAAAAGTCCAAAGTTTCATTTTCAAAAGAGGAGCGAAAATTGAAAAAAAATGAGAGAAAAAAATGAGCAAAACAGAACAATTAAGAATTATTTTACAATAATTATTCTTATAATAGCAACAATAATAAAGGAGAAGAAGAATGGAAAGAATGAAATCTCCTCAAAAATCCTATCTCCACAGAATTCCTCTTAAGGTCTTTTCCCAGGTCCCGCTTCAGATTTTATAACAGCTTGTCAAGACAGAGATTCTACACCAACCAAGAAGGCGATGCTGTTATTTTTTCCTTTATAATGTTAAGCCACGACCCCCTTTCCTTGCCCCTTCTTTAGGCAAAAAGTAAGATACTTCAACACAGATTGAGGGGCAAGAGGAATATGTTAATTCATGCAAGTGCTCCACCTTCTCAATTGAATGGATCCCATTAAACTAGAGGGATGGCTAAGTAATCAATCAGTTTGGATAGATCACAATAATTTCTCTTTCGATTAAAAAACCCTTAGGAATGTAGTTGCAGCACCCGCAGCACTTTTACATTAGTCAAAGATTTTTGTTGATGTTTGTTTCCTTATCCTCGTCGTAAAAACAACATTACAATATATATTTTTTTTAAAAACCATATATCAAAAATTCAAAACAAAAATCAGAGCGGCTAGATTTCTAAACCCAGGATGGCCTTCCTAAAGTTGATTTTGATTTTTAAAAGTTGAAATGCACAAAATGATCTTGTTGTAAAGCGAGTGGGGAGCGCAGTAGCATCGGGAATCTTCAATGGTTTGCCTGAAGCGGATAGCGCTTGGAGAGCTCGAGATGGGCGCGCGCTTTTGAAGCAGATTGCTTTGTATGTCTTTGTAGACTGTAGCAAGAAATTCTTAAGTTTATACCGCTTTTTTTTCTTAGCTGGACTGTGAAGTCACAGGTAACCACTGACGGCTGGTTTCTTTCTCTGTGCGTTTCTGAGTCGGGACGGTGTTTTTGGTGTTCCGAAACCCGTGCACGGATCCCTCTAGCGGCTATTAACTGAACAATCCCGCGCAAGTTCGAAGTCAACCAGTCAGTTCACGCAGAAGTGAATCGTTTTGCAGTAGCAGAATTGCCCTGACATATGTATGTTGGAGAGTGGCCTACCAAAAGCCCAAGACGCTGTGGTTCACCAATCGGAAGTTCAAATTTCTCTCTTTTTTTTTTTTTTTTTTTTGGAAGCTAGCGGAATATCTAACAGCCTGTTGCTGATGTAGTATAAGTTCATGGACTTCATTGAGTGTGAAAGTTTTTTTTTTTCCTTTAAATTGATCGAACATTGTTTTTTTTATTGTTTTTTTATTTTATTTAACTATCAAATTTGACAGACAGGGAAGTAGACAGACAGATTGCTAGTTAAACAGACAGAATGCATTCAGTGAATGTGCCATTATTGAATGGGCTACTTGATCGCAAAACGCCTGCAGCTGCATAAGTGTGTGTGTAAGCGCTCAAAGAGGGATGTGGTGGGACGGCTGACCCCTGCAGTAACATTTTATGGCACATCATTACCGTTTCCCGTCTTCAGCAGCGCTTCCAATCCTCCAATCGTTCAGTCACTGCGCGTATCAGCGGAGCCCTTTTCATAATGGACACAATAAATAAAACGTCGCGCGTTACGACGAAGACAGCAATTGAGTGTGATTGTATTTACGTGAAAATTATATTTTTAACTGTTTCCAGTTCATCAAACCAGAGGAGTCCTGAGCAGACGCCGCCGAGTTGTATGTATTCCTGTAAGTGATTAAATAAACAGTAATGCCAAATCAGCTGATTAAACAACGTCCCTCCTCTTCCGTTTTAGTCCTTTGCAGTGTCATTCGTGTGTATACTTGCTCTGATTTAGTTGGCCGCCGTGTTAGAATGTGCTCACATACTATAATTTAATGCTGATCGGTGAACGTTAGCGGAGACCCGGGATGGTTTAAACAATTGGTTAGTTGTAACAGCATCATTTTGACCAATCAGGGATGAGTTGTGGTAATGCGATCACTTCCGTCCAGACCATTACCCTTTGAGCTCACAGGATAAGTTTGATGATTCTATATTAAATATTGGGTGTTTTAAGGCAAAATAAAATACGATTTTGAGGTACAAGCACTCACACTATTGTAGGTAAATGGCTTAACTTCCGCGGCAATAAAAAGCAGTTTCTCCAGTCAAATGTGATGCTTCAAATTCATGCTAGCTTCAAAATCACTTGCCAAAATAGCTGGCTATTTAATGCCAGTCCGAGTTGGGGATGGTTGTGACACTTAATTCGATTGAAACTCATTGTTTTTGGAATGTATTTATTTCTCAGCATGCCTTGAAAATGGAAGAGAAAAACAGACACGGGTGTCCCAGTAGACACACTCTTGAATGTGCATAGGTATTAAGCTGACATATTCACTCACACACGCATGCACACACACACACACACACACAGACACACACTGTCACAGTATATTGTTTTGGAAAGAGATTTTTATAAATAAAGCGGTTTTATGTTTAAAGACTAAAAAGCAACATTCTGCTCCTGTTACATACATCCCCAGCTAGTGTTACAACTCTGCCCAGTGGTGGGGTGGGTTGTAGCAGAACTCCTAACTCACACATTCTGTGATATTGTGGATTGTGTCTAAATGACTAGTATTTATAGCAGACACATGTGGGTGGCTTATATCCAAGAGCTCTAGCATAAACACTCATTGAGTTTTCATGTTGGAGTAAAATATGGTACAATCATCCCTGGTTTCCGCTATAGGCTACTACCATGGGCTCCAGAAATATTGGCACCGTTAATAAAAATGCATAATAAAGGCTGCATATAATAAACAACATTGATGATGACGTATATTTTCTGTTCAAACATGCAGGAAACTATATAATTTGATTTCAATACATTTACTCTCATGTTTCAATGTTTATTATTTAGCATTCAAATTTTGAATCTGAAAATTATCAGTACCTCAAACAATTATTGTAAATAAATCGAACTGAAATTGGGAAAACAATTTAACTTTAATTTGGTTAATCTCAGTCTAAAGGAACTATATTGTGTCATTCCATCACTTCCTGTTTCACTAGAGCATAAAAATGAGGTAACAAGCATGCAAAATCCCTTTGTCATCTATCAGCATGGGAAAAGCCAAAGAACTGTCAATTCAGAAGACGTATTATCCCCGCGGACAGTAATGAAGATGGTGAGGGAGGCGATATGTAACCTAAGGAGCGCAGTTTTACCCTCCTATTATGTTCAGATTGCATGGCCGGTTTTACATTTGGGGTCAAATTGAGCCCAACAGTTGAAATAAACACAAAAATATTGTTATAATATTTTTTATTTTAGAGCCTAAGGAACAGTAAGTAAAAGTTTGGCACCTGTACGGGAAAGTGCCACCAGAGTCACTCAAATAAATCTGAGATGTAATGGTTGTGTATTTTCTTACATTTTATGCACTTACAGAGGGTCCAAATAACACTGCACAGCCAAGTTGGTACAGGATGTTGCACAAAATAAAACAAAATAAAACAATGCAACCAGGAGCTTCCATTGCATTATCCATAGTCTGAAAAAAGACCCGTCTAGAGTATGTAATCAATCAAGCACACAATCTCATTCAATCTGACCGTTTTTAAGGATATGGGAATTCATCATTTCAACAGGGGGCAGTTCTGCACATCTGTGTGTTTGCATGTGTGTCTGTTTCAAAGCCTGTATCTGTGTGTTTTATGATGCCTTTGGCTTCTCTGTGGGCCCTTGTAAAAATGATTGTTGTCAGGTCCAAACAGACAAACACCTGTCTGGCAGCACTGGGAGGAGAAATGCACAGAATAAAAAGAAAAAAAAACAAAAAACATCCCTGCATCCCTTCTCGTTCATTTACATCCCTTCCTCCTCATTTTTCTTTTTCCTTTCCATCCTTTACTTTCTCTCTCTCTCTCTCACTGTTCTTTTGTGAACCCCCAAGGGCTCTGAATGCCCCCCCCCCCCCCCCCCCTCTGAATGGCCCTAGAGTAAACCCTGCCTGGCGTTACTGCTGTTTTCACACTGTGTGTGGACAGACCGCGTTTGGAGAAGTACTGAGTACACTTCCTACAGGTCCCTGCTCTTGTTCTCCGCTGCTTGTTCTCACAGCTGCCTTGGAGCCCCTTGTGCTGGGGCAAATATGTGAGGTCAGCGGCCAGGAGAGTCACCAGGCAGGCGACCAGGGTGGGGGTTGAGCGGTTGGGCCGGGCGGTGCTGGGTGTTCACCAGGCTTGAAGTCCCTGAGTCACCCTTCAGCACAGGGGTGTTTTTAATATTATTATTATTATTATTATTATTACTACATACATGGGTTAGGGCCCAACAACTGTGTGGATCTTAGCGCGGCTACACTGGGAATCGAACCAAACCGACCTTGCGGGTCCCAGTCACGTAACTTAGCCACTACGCTACAGTCCCGGATTCCAGTCCTGGGGGCCAAACTCCAGTCCTGAGGGTCGCAGTGTCTGCAGGTGTTTGTGGTTTCCTTTCAGTTCCTTCCTCAGCTAGTCAATGACTTCAAATAATCCGTCGAGCTGAAACATACTGAAAGCCAGCAGACACTGCGGCCCTCCAGGATTTGAGTATGAACACCTTCATACCTCCCCCTTTCTGCAGGCAGTCCAGGACAGTTCCTACCCTGTGCAGGTCTATAAATGCTGTCCTCCGGATACAAGCCATCAGCAGCTCCGTCCTATTTGCTTTGGCCTTTACAGTACAGATAGACACTGAAGCAGAATTTCACCTGGATACATTTATAAAAAATAAAAATAAATGTATCTATATGGATGGTGGCAGCTGCCATGCCACGACTTTTACTCCACCTCAAAAAAAAAAAAAGCATGTATTTCAATAGACATGTTCCATAATAGCTTATTGAGTATGCCTCAATGCGTCAGTTTGCCACTGCCTTTATTTTACATGAAGGGATCCCTGCACTTGTGGTCTGGGCTGTAATATGATTTATTGGTTTTATTGAGCAGAAACGTGTGAAGCAGGGACATCAATTATTAAGCGGATACAGGACAAAAAAAGATAGCAGGAGTGCAACTCGGGGAGAGGTTCCAAGACGATGGGAAATACTATCAATCAACGTGCCCCCCCCCCCCCCTCTTTATTCCTTTCTTTCTCGCGCAGCTAAAGTTTTGTTCGTCGGGGGTGCCGGGACAGCGGCAAAGAAAACCCCCTTACGTCACCCTGCCTCCATTTTGTTTCCCTGGCAATGGGTCATATGACTCAAGGTGACTTTGAATGAAAGCCTCTCTATTGGCTGCCTGTCAGAATGTGATGCTATCTGCAGGTCTGTTGCTCTGTTCCAGTTATGATGTTGAGGCAAGCATTGGAATTGACACAAAATTACCACAAATGACACCTTTGACTAAATTAATTAAAACATTCCAGTGGATTCCTTGGCCTGTCACATATATATATCACAGTCATTTATGTCCATATGTATTTTAATTAAATAGAAATTTTTCATCTTACCTGTTGTCTTCTCCATTTCGATTCTTCTTTGGTCATATGACAGTTTCCCATTTCTTTACACAGTTCTTTGCATTTTTAATCGAAACTCTGCAGGGTCTTTTGAGCTGCAGGGGTTGGGTAGTTGTAAAACTACCACATAGCCTTGCACTGGACTTGCAATAAGGCACTTTCTCACACCGGTGGCGACACTAGAGAATAAATCTATCGGATGCTGACCTCTGGCAGGGGTGACGACGTGACGTCACACTTGCATGTGATTTGTGTAAGCCAGACATTTTAACCCAGCTACGATATGCTTCCCATTACGACACGATTGACAGCTAGAGAGACTGTGGTTGTGGCTGTGGTTAGAGCTCTAAGAATTTCAATCCAGAGTTTGGCTGTTAAGATGTGTTTCTCTTTTTTTTTTCTCGCTCACAATTTGGGAATTCTCTGCCATTTAAAGGTGTTCTAGGAAAACGTCCCCTGCTGGAAGGCTCGATAAAGTCAGGGTGACATGACAGATGTCGGCACTCCAGTGACAGGGTCGATGTGTTCAGTGAAAATCACGCCTTGCCATTCTCACCTGCTCAGCTTTGTGATGCACTGAAGCACTATTGTCTGAAACTTTATTGAGCCTCGACTTATTATGTATATTTTATACAGACCCCACCAAAAGTACTGGAACAGCAAGGCCAATTATTTTGTATCTGCAATACCCTCAATACATTTGGGGTTGAGATACACAAGACAAGAGATTCAGAATTTCAGTTTATATTTCCTGGTATTTAATATAAAACTACTTAAGCCCTTTGGTATGCACCCTATTTTTAGGTGAGCAAAAGTATTGGACCATAGGGTATATTTGGTAGCATATCCCTTGCTTGCAATAAGCCTGCGACTCACTGACATCACCAAACTGGTACATTCTTCTTTTGTGATGCTTTTCCAGGCTTTTACTGCAGCCTCTTTCAGTTACTGTTTGTTTCGGGGGGGAGTTACATCATCAATGCAGATTAGTGAGCCCACTCCAGAAGCAGCCATGCAAGCCCAAGTCATGACACTTCCTCCACCGTGCTTCACAGATGAGCTTGTGTGTTTTGGATCATGAGCAGAAGTCTTTCTTACCTTGGCCTTTCCATTAGATGGTTATCGTGGTCTTATCAGTCCATAAAACTTCAATCCAAAACGTTTGTGGCTCATCTCTGTACTTCTTTGCAAATTGTAATATTGCTTTCTGATGAGTGGTTTGCATCTTGTGGTATAGCCTCTATATTGCTGCGCTCTAAGTCTTCTTTGAACGGTTGATTGAGATACCTTCACCCCTGCCCTGTGGAGATTGTTTGTGATGTCACTGACTGATGTTTTGGGGTTTTTCTTCACAGCTCTCACATGTTTTCAACTGCTGTTGTTTTCCTTGGTCAACCTGTTCGATGTCTGTTGCTCAGTACAGGGGTTTCTTTCTTTTTCAGGACATTCCTCTTTTCTAAGCTTCAAAATGGCTTGCTTTTCGCCCAAACTCAGCTCTCTGGTCGTCATATTGGTTTATCTTTTCTAACACAAATGCAGTCTTCACAGGCAAAATCCAAGGCTAAGACCAAGAGCACCTATTTATTGTTTAACCAATTAATCTAGCAGAACACATCTGAGCATCAAGAAACCTGTCAGTTACATGTTCCAATACTCCAATTTCTCAATTAAAAATTAGGTGGTAATGAAAGCTGAAATTCAGATCTGTCATCTCATGTCCATCATTTGACCTCAAACTCAACTGTCTTCATTTTTTAGCAAAAACAAAATAATTGACCTTGCTGCTCCAATACTTTCGGAGGGGACAGGCATTTGTCTAGCCCAACTGACCAAACATGTATTTGCTGCATACTATTGTTTATTATTCATTTTGTATTCCTAAAAATAATGTAGGTCATTATGGAACAAGGACAAACCCACTGACTTATTTGTTGTTTGCTCGGTGACGTTATGGCAAACTATCTGACCGATTCGCTGGCCTGGCCAGGATTCCACACCAGCTTGTGGGGCGCAGGCAGGGTAAGCCACTGGGCTGCCTCTATACGGTTTTATTTGTTTTTTTGCGAGTGTGCGTGGGTGGATGAGTGGGTGGGCATATGTGTCTGCGTGATTGAAAACATGCGTCAGCTTCTGAGTTCAGCGACGCGGTGGCAATGTTTCCAATCCCCGGCTGGAGCGGACCAAAGGAGAGACGACCCAAAGGAAACGCCACGCTCGGCGCCGTTCCCCCCGCTGACCGAGGCCAGAGGCTTTCTCTCCCGTTAAATAACCCCAACAAGCTGCCGCTCTGGTGTATTATAGCAGATTAAGCCAGGGCATTACACTGCTCCGCAAAGGATCATCCTCCATTTTGCTGAAAATGTTTTTTTTATTTTATTCTCAAAGCGTTGAGAGAGAGAGAGAGAGAGAGAGAGAGAGAGGGGGGAAGAGAGACACAACCATAGAGAGAACACCTCTTGTCTTCCCATGACAGTGAGGAAATCAACGCGTGCAAAAAGCATTTGGTCTTTTTCATGCTTGGATGCTGGTGAAAATGTAAGAGAGATTAAACTTTAATTCCTGCACCATCCCAGGGGCAATCTGGGAGGTGGGGGGTTGGGGGGCTGGGATTGGCAGCTCGGGCGATGCCTGGATGCCTACACCACGGGGTGCACGTTTTCCACAGGCTCCTGGGTTCTCACTCCTGACCGGGGGGAAGAGCCATAATCCACAGCCCTAATCGGAGCATCAGGTGATGCTCATTCATGCGGAAAGATTGCAAGGATGCGGTGCCTAAATAGAAAAGAAAAAAAAAAAAACACTGTCCGTAATCCACTAATGCCCGAGTTTAATCTGTCACTTTGAACCGACGTTAATACAGGGCGCGCGGGCAGGATCAGGCCGGCAGCGCGTCCGTGACAGGCCGAGAGCGATCGGCCAACTGACACCCTGCCCTGCAGAGGCGGAATGGTACGCTCCGCGGACTGGATCAAGAAAACAAGACGCAGACTCGCTGAACGATATCCTATCCATGGTCACCTCGTAACTGACCCATCTTTTAAATTGTATTACGGCGGGTATTGCGGTCAGCTTAATTCCCCTCTTCTCCTTCAGTTTCACGCTCACTGTTCTTGTCACAACTGAATACAAAATAGCGATTGACCTTGATTATTTACCTGGGGCCTATTCCACAAAGCGGGATTGTCAATGTCTCTGGATAACAGCAGACAAACCTGGTTAGTAAAGCGTTACATTTATTCAGTTACGTTTACTTAAGTATGCCCAGAGACTGCCAGCCGTTGGTTCACATGGGTGTTCGACTGCGATTCTAACGCTAGTAGCAGCCTGGAGCTGTTTGTCTCCATCACAGATTTAACAAGTACAGTAGTTTGTTCATGTTTCATGTTTAAATATTTATTTATTTAGTTTAGCCATCAAAAATGGCTGGACTTTGCCTGCCTTCATCAGTAGCTTATAGAGTATAATGTTTGCAGCTACAGCAACTTAACTATGGTAAAAGGTTGGCATTTATATAGCGCCTTTATCCAAAGTGCTGTACAATTGACGCTTCCCATTTGCCCATTCATACACAGACTCACACACCAAAGGCGATTGGCTGCCATGCAAGGTGCCGACCAGCTCGTCAGGAGCATTCAGGGGTTAGGGGTCTTGCTCAGGGACACTTCGGCACAACCAGGGTGGAATCGAACTGGCAACCGTCCGATTGCCAGACGACTGCTCTTTCCACCTGAGCTAATAAACTAGTTTATAAAAGTAAGATACCAGCTACTGTGTGCTGCCAAGATTTAACCAGCTTCATAAATTATCGTATCCGTTCCTGAATTTAAATTAGATCACTAGCTAGCTAGTTAAAAAAAAATGTACACAAGTAGGCTATTTTCTTGTTTTTCATTGTTATATTAACCCAATAAAGTTTATCAGGCCTCCAAGTTTAAGATTGTTGTTAACTATATCCCAAAATGTTTATTTAAATATTGGCATTGCTTTGTCTTTCCTTTGTAATTATAGAGGTTGGAGGTGAGGACAGGTGTGTGTCTGTGTGCCTGCATGTGTGCGTACTCTACCCACATCCGCCCGGATCCCTCCAAAATCCGGAACATGGACTGAAGTATAAAGAGCTGTTCTGGGTATGACTTTATGCAATTACAGGGGCTCGGCTCATATGGTTGTATAATAACACTAATGATTTCCTATTTCATGTCTACAAATGCAGTAAATCTACATGGTTATGTCCAATAGGCGTACATAAGAGAATGACAGGGTTATTTGTCCTGATGGTTATAGAACCTTATATCTGTCTCTATTATGTAGCTGTATAGAACTTTATCACACAAATATCTCTTAGTTGTAATGTTGGTTACCATGGAATTGCCCATTCCCAATTCTGTGAACTGCCATGATGACATTGACCTTTGTCAGGAGAATATTTTACTCAATCCATCTTCCCCCTTAATTTTATATGTCCATCTTAATATCTTCATAGCCAGCCCCCCCCCCCCCCCCCCCCACCCCCCCCACAAACACACACACACACACACACACACACACACACACACACCAACCCCCCTGCCAAACCCAAGCAATGCTACTTAATGAGTTAGAAATCAATATAAAATTCAATAAACCAAGGATATGGACTGCATCGATCACGTTGGCCTTCGGCGACTGACGTGCGCTGAGTCACCTGGGAGAAGATTGACCGGCCTTTTCGGGTCCCTCGGGACTTTTTTTTACCGTGAATCCACAGTCCGCGGGACCACAACAAACAGGCGGCGGGTGGTCTCGGGACTGTGACTCACGTCCGAGCGGTGATGCGCTCGAGCGTGACCCCGGACGCACGCCGTCCGCGCCCCGCTTCGCCGGGAGGAGAGCGAGACGCGAGCCGCGCTCGCTCCGATCCCGCCCCGAGGCGAAGGTGCTTTCATCGTCTTCGTTTGTCTCGCTGTTGTCCTCATCCTGCGGTCAGCGCTGCGGAATCGACGCGGGAAACGGCGTGGACTTAATTTGCACGACCAAGCGTTAGTCATAACCTGTCGGGCGGTATGAGGGGCAGAGGCTTAGCGTCCTGAGACACGTCTGTAAAGGAAAACCGATCATTGCAGCCCTGCAACCTGAGCCTCAGCGATCAGGAGCCCCTGAATGATAATATTACACACCGTCCTCATCGTCCTGATGTACCCACGTCATTTTCCCAGCATGACACGTGGTTTCCTCGAAATTTAAATAGAGCCGGCTCTAATATGTCTATGTATAGCATTCTCAGAATCCCAGGGAACGTGTTATAAATGTTTATTAAGTTTAATATGTTGCTTGATGTGATTATCCAAATCTGACTCATGGTCCGTCGGACCTCAGACCACGTAGGCAGTCTGGCAGAACTGAAGTATGATGTATGCCTATCGGCCTGAATAGCACCGTTTCATTACGCTACGTCCTCCTGTTAAACAGCGGATTCACTTGTCTTAGTTGGCTTCAGGAGCTCCTGAAATGGATTAGCCCTCGTAAAAAAAAAAAAAAAAAGGTTGAAGTTTATGTCGCTCTTATTACCTTCTGCGAGGCCTCGGCACTCCCTGTCAATTTTTTGGGGGGTACGGACCTGTGTGTGCTTCCAGGACGTCCGAGGTGGACGCAGTCACCGAGGCGCCTCTTTCAGCCCACCTGCTGAGTCAGTGCGGTGACCCTGCCCCCATCCTAAGGACACATCTAAGATACGATAGATACACTTTTTATTGAACCCCGTGGGGTAATTTGTCCTCTGCATTTGACCCATCCTAGTTACCTAGGAGCGGTGGGCAGCCACAGTGCAGCGCCCGGGGAGCAATGTGGGGTTAAGGGCCTTGCTCAAGGGCCCAACGGCTGTGCGGATCATTTTTATTGTGGCTCGACCGGGATTCGAACCACTGACGTTGTGGCTCCCAGTCATGTACCTTAACCACTACGCTACAAGCCGCCGCCCCCCCACCCACCATCCCTGTGCTGCTGCTAGCATCACACTCTGTCTCTCACACACACAGACACACCCTACTATCACATGCTATCAGTGACTTGATTAGAACTCATCATAGTTTGGTGCTACGGAGTACAATATATGTTAGTTAATTCTGTGAACAACTATGTAATACATTCACCCACAACTACAGGAAGTTGTAAACTAACTTCTTTGAGTACAGGTCTGTCTGTGTAATGGATTGCATTACTACGGAAGATGACAACTGACAGGCAGTCTAATCAGATCCGGTTCAATCCACACATTGTTCCAGTTTTACAAGTGAAACGCCAAACACAAGTCAGCACTTTTGATTTCTGCACTTAATACACTTTTGCTGTACAGTACGACATTAGGATGTTGCTTACATGCCAAAGTAGTTCATCGTTATTGCACATCACAAAAAAGGCCTGTTGCAGCGCTGTTAATGCCTCAGAACTATGGCAGCCTCTGCCATCCTTTCTTGTTATGCGGTTACACGGTAAGCCTTCTACCAAAAGCTTATTGTGAAATTGCTGACCACACCCGTCTATCTTGCCTACAAAAAAAAACCTACAAAAAAAAAACATGGAATTTTCTTTTATGAAAATCAAATTCAGGGGGGCACATCTCCGGTCCTCGAGGGCCGATCTACGCACTGGTTTTTCGTTCCAACCAATTACTCATTTTTAATTTGCTGACAGCTCTATGAATTTCCACTTCAAGCCTGTACTTGAGCGCAGTAAAATCATTAGGATACACTTGCAGCCTGCAGCTGTAGCCGGCACTCATACAACATGTCAGATAAGACATGATCGAGTCAATTAAATAATTGAGACCAGAAGTTGGCACACAATCCTGAAACGGATCGGCCCTTGTTGCGCGCCCCCTGATCTAATTGTTTCGACCTGAGCCCGCCCCTTTCTTATGTCACCTGTTCAACTGCCAATAAATCCATAGGCCTCGGGGGCAGGGAGCAAGAGGTGTTTTTAAGGCAATTTACAGCGAGCTGCAGCGTGGGTATGTCGGCGTAGGCCGCTCTGCAGAAAGCATTGATCCAGACCCCGAGGTGGGTCTGACTCACACTTTTAATAGCAGCGATATTGAAAGCTGATTTCCCCCCTTTTCTGCCCTGCTTCCTGCAGCATGACTCACTGAAACCTACTCAGCGTTTCTAACCGGGGGCCCCAAGCTCCGAGTCAGGGTAGGACAGGCATTAAAGAAATTAAACTTTTGCAAATCGTTGGGAGATAAGATTAAGAGATGGCTTCAGCCGAACGCCCCCCCCCCCCCCCCCCCCCCTCTCCTGCTCCCCCTGCCTTTGCAAGCGTTCAGGGCCCGGTATTGGGTCCTCGGGGCCTGCTCCTACAGGTCTAGTCACATATCAGCACGACCCGTTACTTTTACATTGCAGCTGATATTATTAGGGGCGACATTGGCTCAGGCGGTAAGAGGGTTGCCGGTTTGATTCTGCCCGGGCTGTGTCAAAGTGTCCCTGAGCAAGACACCTAACCCCTACATGCTCCCGATGAGCTGGTTGGTGCCTTGCATGGCAGCCAATCGCCGTTGGTGTGTGAATAGGTGAATGAGAAGCATCTATTGTACAGTGCTGTGGATAAAGGCGCTATATAAATGCCAACCATTTACCACTAATTACTCACAGAGACTTTCAATTTTTGATCCCGAAAGCAAAAAAGTTATCACACTGCCCAATTTGATTTCGGTCTTTGGAGACTTTGCTTATGACATCATTAATGTGGCTAATTACATTTGATATTTTTCACCAGTCAGCAGTGAATGATTCATTATACAAATGAAACGAACCTGGCTGAAAGAACAGCATGTGCGCTGAGGTTTGGGGAATAAGCAACTGTGCGGGTACGTTAAAATGTTAATAATAATAATAATAATAATAATAATAATAATAATAAGCGTCATTTATTTAGCACCTTTCTGTCATAAAATGGAGCTCAAATTGCATTACATTCAGCACTAAGATCAAAACAATTACAAGGGATGTAATGTTTTATATATATATATAAAATACCCAGCATTGTAGATAAAAAGATTACAGACATAAACTAATAAGAATGAAGGAAGTGTAATGTAAAAATATAGTTATTAGTATTCCGGGGAGGAACACACTTATGAAATAAACTAGCTAACACTATGCTGGGAGGGCAGAAAAATAATGTCACCAAGGTTTAAAAGTGGTCACACAGCAAAGATCGTTCCCTGGAGTAAAAAGCCAAGATCCCTCCGTCACCAGAGAGAGAGTTGCGTAGACACCGGGAGATTTACTCCTTTATTAATTGCTTTTGGTCTTTAAGGTGAAGGAGGGGGAAACTATGGTCAGGAGACAGGCCAGGATCAATTCAAATTAAGCGTCCTGCATTTCCTGATTTGGAGGGGTGGGGGGGGGGGGGGGGGGGGGGGGATGGCCATCCGGATAACGTCAGTGCCGGCGTGCGCTGGAGACATCAATCAGATGCGGAGTCCATCAGTGCTTCTCTCCCAATCTGCCTGCGTGTTCAGGATAGGGACGGAAGCAGAAAGAAAGAGCCACGCCATCGCTCAGACCGCAGAAACACCGCCACAGGAAGCTGGCAGCAGGCGCTGACTGAGAGGTCTGGAACACCGTGGATATGTGGATTTATATTCTGCTCATTTATTAGTTAATTTTTTTTGTCTGTTCATTTTTTCAGACACCTCATAGGGGACAAACTTCTCATTTTTCAAAGAGAGTCCTGTTTGTGGGGTCAAAGTATTTGAAAAATAGGGTTGTCAGTGTTGACTGAGAAACCTAGCCAAGCAAAAATGCTTCTTAGATGATTTTGGGACATAATACATTTGATTTCCATGTTTGATATGTATATAAATGTAATACTGATCCTGGATAAGCTGAACGTGCATTTTGGTTTAGAAGTGAAAAATCATCATCAATTTGCTTGTTACTGTGGTAGACGCAACATAACACAATATGCTTTCTTCACATTGGTCAGTCTAAACTGTATTTATACACTGTGGTCATTTCTGTAACTTATACAATTATGTCATTAAAAATTGTTTTAATTGACATTGAATATAACACTGAAACCAGGCAAATCAGCAATAAAATCAGAATGATTCAGCCACCGATTCTGCATGAACAAGTCTATCCCAGTATTAGCAACATTGCTGCTGCCACTTCAGGATTGGGTTCTGAGGGTGTCATTTGAACGAATCAGCATGAGTCAGATGTAACTTTGACTTTCTTGGTAGCAAACTATTAACGTCTCACAACTCAGTTTGTTGTCATCAATCATTTGACCAAATGTCCAATGTCCAAAAAAGCATGCAATAATTATTCTTAGCTAATTAAAAACAAATCTAATCTAAAAACAGTCATACCATACCATGCCCAAGACAAAGCCAGGAGACAACATATCCCCAGTGCGAAAAGTAACATCAGCCCACACATGTGTCCCTTGCCATCAGGATTTTGTTTAATTCAATCAGGTTTTCCCCGGGGTTTGCCATGTGAGCCGACCGTAAACTCACGCTACCGTAAACTCACACTACTGTAAACTCACGCTACCGTAAACTCACGCTACCATATACTCACGCTACCGTAAACTCACGCTACCGTAAACTCACGCTACCGTAAACTCACGCTACTGTAAACTCACGCTACCGTAAACTCACGCTACTGTAAACTCATGCTACCGTAAACTCACGATACCGTAAACTCACGCGCATAGGGCTCCGGAATCCAGTGCTGCACAAGGACAGGAAACCATGACAACACACCTCCTTTATTCCCACGCTCGGGGAAAATAAAAGGAACTTATTATTTAATGACACCTGCGCGTCATCGTCAAACTGAGGGGAGATTTACGGCACCCGCACCAGGACCTCGGCAGCCATGATCCACGCTCAGGTTCACGGGGGGAGAATTCATCCATCACCAGCACAACTGGCAGGACATCACAGCTTTCCACAGGGAAGACTGAAAGATCTCTCTCTCACTCTATTTCTCTCTTTCTCTCTCAAGTCACTGCGGTGCTACACATGATACAAACATGTTTTGGATTCAAATACTTTTCTCTGCTTGACTGACCATGTCCGGTGTATTGGAATCTATGAAATACTCTCGAAAAAGCGCAAACCCTGGTCCATTTGAATCCAGAACAAGTCTGGATTTGACCAAGGTCTGTTATGATTCTGGTCGCCAAATTCATTCGAAGGGTATTTCCATGAGGTCGGGGGGGGGGAATAAAGATTAAATGATGCGACAGCAAAGGTCTGCAGAGAAGGAGGTGGGGTGGTGGTACTAGTAGAGTGTGCTCCCTCCATTCAGCCTGTCCAACACCAGATCTCTCCCATTACATTACATTAATGGCCTTTGGCAGACGCTCTTACCCAGAGCAACGTACAGTTGATTAGACTAAGCAGGGGATAATCCCCCCTGGAGCAAAGTGGGGTTAAGGGCCTTGCTCAAGGGCCCAACAGCTGCACAGATCTTATTGAGGCTACATCAGGGATTGAACCACCAACCTTGCAGTTCCCAGTCATGTACCTTAACCACTACATAAGAGGCATTCTTCCTGTACACTCACTGATGAGCATGTGACAGCTTCCACAGTACAAGCTGCGCCAGGGTTCAACTCTGTCCAAATACAGGACTGGTTTTGTTTTCTCCCCGGGTAATTTGTGCTAACGAACGGCCAGACAGTCTTCACACCTGACTCCCAGGTAGAGGGAGGGTGAACACACCTGACTCCCAGGTAAAGGGAGAGTGAACACACCTGACTCCCAGGTAAAGGGAGGGTGAACACACCTGACTCCCAGGTAAAGGGAGAGTGAACACGCCTGACTCCCAGGTAAAGGGAGAGTGAACACACCTGACTCCCAGGTAAAGGGAGGGTGGACACACCTGACTCCCAGGTAGAGGGAGGGTGAACACACCTGACTCCCAGATAAATGGAGGGTGAACACACCTGACTCCCAGGTAAAGGGAGAGTGAACACACCTGACTCCCAGATAAATGGAGGGTGGACACACCTGACTCCCAGGTAAAGGGAGAGTGAACACACCTGACTCCCAGGTAAAGGGAGGGTGGACACACCTGACTCCCAGGTAGAGGGAGGGTGAACACACCTGACTCCCAGATAAATGGAGGGTGAACACACCTGACTCCCAGGTAGAGGGAGGGTGAACACACCTGACTCCCAGATAAATGGAGGGTGAACACACCTGACTCCCAGGTAAAGGGAGAGTGAACACACCTGACTCCCAGGTAGAGGGAGGGTGAACACACCTGACTCCCAGGTAAAGGGAGAGTGAACACACCTGACTCCCAGGTAAAGGGAGAGTGAACACGCCTGACTCCCAGGTAAAGGGAGAGTGAACACACCTGACTCCCAGGTAAAGGGAGAGTGGACACACCTGACTCCCAGGTAGAGGGAGGGTGAACACACCTGACTCCCAGATAAATGGAGGGTGAACACACCTGACTCCCAGGTAAAGGGAGAGTGAACACACCTGACTCCCAGGTAGAGGGAGGGTGAACACACCTGACTCCCAGATAAATGGAGGGTGAACACACCTGACTCCCAGGTAAAGGGAGAGTGAACACACCTGACTCCCAGGTAGAGGGAGGGTGAACACACCTGACTCCCAGGTAAAGGGAGAGTGAACACACCTGACTCCCAGGTAAAGGGAGAGTGAACACGCCTGACTCCCAGGTAAAGGGAGAGTGAACACACCTGACTCCCAGGTAAAGGGAGAGTGGACACACCTGACTCCCAGGTAGAGGGAGGGTGAACACACCTGACTCCCAGATAAATGGAGGGTGAACACACCTGACTCCCAGGTAAAGGGAGAGTGAACACACCTGACTCCCAGGTAGAGGGAGGGTGAACACACCTGACTCCCAGATAAATGGAGGGTGAACACACCTGACTCCCAGGTAAAGGGAGAGTGAACACACCTGACTCCCAGGTAGAGGGAGGGTGAACACACCTGACTCCCAGGAAGAGGGAGGGTGGAACACCAGGACGGCCTGTAGCGTAGTGGTTCTAAGGTACATGACTGGGACACGCAAGGTCGGTGGTTCTAATCCTGGTGTAGCCACAATAAGATCCGCACAGCCGTTGGGCCCTTGAGCAAGGCCCTTAACCCTGCATTGCTCCAGGGGAGGATTGTCTCCTGCTTAGTCTAATCAACTGTACGTCGCTCTGGATAAGAGCGTCTGCCAAATGCCATTAATGTAATGTAATGTAATGTAACACCAGCAGTTCTCGGGCCTGTCTCACTGGCAACGACTACAGTCATGGATCACAACCCACAGAGTCTGTGGGTTTGAGTCTCAGATAGCGACTCTGGTCTTGTGTGTAGCGTGTGGTCTACTGAGGTGTGAAAATGTGTCCCTTTGCAGATACACTATAAAGCGTCCAAGAACACATACCACACTGGCGTATAAAATATGTAATGCATATACCATAACGATGTTTAATTCATTACCAAACTATTTGCATGAAAAAGCACAACCATTCCACAGCTCGCTCGCCTTTTGTCAGAACTGTCCCTGCAAAAAAAAAAAAAAAATTAAAATCAATATTTGCACTTAGCCGGCCAGAGTGTCTTTGGCGTGCTGGATGTTCACGACAACGTCGGAAAGCAAATCTAATCTCTTCCCAGCACTGCCAGGTGTCCGGGATCGAGTCTGGACGCTCTGCATGATGAAGGTGGCTCTTACCCAGGGGTGGCCACTCCACTGCAGACTGAGGTTACCACGCTGATGACCGTGTTGGTTTTCAGCCACATTCAGCTGAGCATCCGCACGACCATCGTCAGATGCATCTGAGCAGTTCAACAAGCAGAGCAGAGAGTCCACTGAACTGACAGAGTGGGCTGCCAGAGGATGCTGCAACAGTGATTATGGACTTAATATGACAATATGGGCATTACAAATTAGTGTAAAAAAAAATTCTACGGACTGCTTTGTGTTTGGAGACAGTAGTGTGTATGGGTGCATTAGTGCTTGTGCACGAATATGTGAGTATATGTGTGTGTTATAGTGTTTGTGTACCGTTGGGAGCAAAGTCTGGATGTACAGTGTGGCAGTTAGCAGCCTGGAATGCCAACACTAGCATCGTGATGCAAATGCAGATGCAGCAACAGGCAGCCAGTGGAGGCTGATGACGTGGGGTGGCCTGAGCCAACCGAGGCTGACTGGTGGTCAGGTGGGCTGCAGCATTCTGGACCAGCTGGAGGGGCTTGATGGCTGGGAGACCGACCAGGAGGGAGTCTCAGTAATCAAGGCAGGAGATGACGAGTGACCTGGACTAGCAGCTGGGTGGCTTTCTCCATCAGGAGATGAAGGACACGGCGTATGTTTTGGAGGAAGAACCTGCCAGTTCTGGCAGTGGAGGATGTGTGTGGGACAGGGCTGAGATGGTCATCAAGGGTCACCCCAAGATTCTTGGTTGTGCGGGAGGAGGCTATTACCAAGGCCTCGATAGCTAGTGAGAGGTTGATTGTCGGAGGACTTTGGGGATGTTGAGAAGCTCAGTCTTCCCAAGGTTAAGTTTCAAGTGGTGGGAGGTCATCCACGCAGAGATGTCAGCCAAGCAGGCAGAGATTTGAGTGGTGAGCATAAGGAGGGAAGGAAAGAAAGAGTTGGGTGTCATCGGCATAAGAGTGGTAAGAAAAGCCACGGGAAGAGATAACAGAACCAAGAGACATGGTGTACAGAGAGAAGAGGAGGGCACCAAGAACTGAGCCCAGCGGGACACCAGTCCAATCACCTGGCAGGGATGATCAGAGAGGTAGGAAATCAACTATGCAAGTGCAGATCCTGTGACACCCATCCCTGTCAGCGACTGGTCAGTGACTAGTCAGCCGATCCCAGCGACAAGAACACTGAATGCCTTTTATTCACCTGTTCACACAGACACACACACACACACATACACACACAAACACACCAATGGTGAAGGCAGCCATGCAAGGTGCCAACCAGCTTCTCGGGAGCAATTTGGCATTAGGTGTGTTGCTCAATACATCTCCTGAGCCCTCGCAAAAAAAATGGTAGCTGCCCCCCTCCCCCCTGCCTGCCCAATAAAACCAAAAACCCCAAAAAACCTTTACAAAATTTTGTTGAAAAATTAACTACCTGGTTTTGGCCCACAGAAACAGGAGCAGAGCCGTCAAAACGACCTGCCGTTCAGACAGCACATGTTCACCACCACTCACCGCCACATTGGCGCATATGTGTTTGTTTTAGCGATGAACAACACACATCAAACAAGGCCTGCTAACCCCGGCAGACCCCTACCCCCCCACGCTCCCTGTCCTTGGGGTGTTGGAAGCAGAATCTGTGCGCAGAGACACACTGTGGCTGCACATCTGGAATAGTTGCAGTGAGAAACACGTCACGCAGCTTGTCAGATTGCTCAGGGATGATGGGGATGTCTCTATCTCTCTCCTCTCCTCTCTCTCTCTTTCTCCGTCTCTCGCACTCTCCAGTCTGCCCTCTCTTGTCCTTTCTCACGTCTCTCTCCTCCAGTCCCTCTCTCTCCCTGCATTGGATCTCACTTTTATCTGTAGTTGTCAGTCTACTGTACCTATAGCTGCACCTTTTGGATGCTTGCACCCTGAAGATTTGCATATCCCCAAAAGGACCCATTGCCTCTTAACCCCCCCCCCCCCCCCCCCCGCCATCCCCCCTCACACTCCCAGTTCTGCTTCACTCTTTCCTTTTTCTTTTCTCTTCATCATCCTCTGTGTCTCCCCCCGGAGCTCTGATAGCTGCCCTGTTTGCTCCGTCAACATCTGGCACATGAAGGCACGGCCCCGACCTCAACTGGCCACGTCTGAAGAGGCAGGCGGTCCGCGGGGGACGGGATCAGTGGGAACGCCAGCAGAGCCACAGGGTCAAACTACGTGTGGGGGCTAACGCGTCCGTACCTGTGTGTGGGGGCTAACGCGTCTGTACCTGTGTGTGGGGGCTAACGCCTCTGTACCTGTGTGTGGGGGTTAACGCGTCCGTACCTGTGTGAGGGGGCTAACGCCTCTGTACCTGTGTGTGGGGGCTAACGCCTACATACCTGTGTGTGGGGGCTAACGCCTACATACCTTTGTGTGGGGGCTAACACTTCCGTACCTGTGTGTGGGGGCTAATGCCCCTGTATCTGTGTGTGGGGGCTAACGCCTACATACCTGTGTGTGGGGGCTAACGCCTCCATACCTGTGTGTGCGGGCTAATGCCTACATACCTGTGTGTGGGGGCTAACGCCTCTGTACCTGTGTGTGTGGGGGCTAACGCCTCCGTACCTGTGTGTGTGTGGGGGCTAAAGCCTCCATACCTGTCACACTATGTGTGGGGGCTAAAACCTCCATACCTGTGTGTGGGGGCTAATGACTCCATACCTGTCACACTGTGTGGGGGGGGGCTAACCCCTCCATACCTGTGTGTGAGGGCTAAAGCCTCTGTACCTGTGTGTGGGGGCTAATGACTCCACACCTGTCACACTGTGTGTGGGGGCTAACGCGTCCGTACCTGTCAACGCATGCCACCCACTCCGGGCTATAACCTGCCCCATCTAAAGGGCGGCCTGTAGCGTAGTGGCTAAGGTACATTATTACATAAGATACATAACAGGGAGGTCGGTGGTTCGATCCCCGGTGTAGCCACAATAATATCTGCACTTAACCCAGCATTGCTCCAGGGGAGGATTATCTCCTACTTAGTCTAATCAATTGGATAAAATTTGGATAAAAGTGTCAGCCAAATGACATGTAATGAAACCTGGGTCAAATACATAATCATTCTGGAATAGAATACTGTAGTAGAAAAGGATTTGAATCCAAAACAATTACATATTTGACCCAGGTCTGCTATTGACACTCCACCCTGCCTGGAAGATAACCAGCTCAACATACACTACACCAATTCAGATTTTATGTCATAGGCTGTGATCATTGGTGACATCACAAAAATATCCATTTTGTAGGCCATTTTAATATTTAATCTCTCCTTACATTTTTGGAATGGTCATATTTACAGACTGAACTCTTCACTGTGGAATTAATGGAATTAAACATGTTATTTAGCTGATGCCTTTATTTAAAGCAATTGCCATTTGATTAGACTAAGCAGGGGACAATCCCCCCTGCAGCAATGTGGGGTTAAGGGCCTTGCTCAAGGGCCCAACAGTCGTATGGATCTTATCGTGGCTACACGGGGAATGGAACCACCAACCATGCGGGTCCCAGTCATGCATCTTAACTACCCACAGTGAAATGTAACGTCGTGTTTATGGGAGCATCATGCAGATCTTAGGTAGTCCGTAACTTGTGCTATGCCACTGTCTAACGCAGTGTGTACACACACGTACACACCACACACACACACACACACACACACACACACACGTGCGCACGCTTCCCTCGCTGTGTAAGAGGTTTTCCATCATTGGTATGAGTAGTGCCTGGGATTCCCATTAGCTCTCACATGTCAACAGAGCGAGAGAGGGATGTGACACACACGCATACATCGCTTTAAGAAAGGCTGAACTCATTTTGAACTGTGAGCAAATGTAAACCCTGGTAAAAGAAAAAAACAAAAACATTTAATTGTGATTAATATAATGCAGGTGGCCTGTCATGTAGTGGCTAAGGTATATGACTGGTGCTTCGATCCCCGGTGTAGCCACAATAAGATCCACACAGCCGTTGGGCCCTTGAGCAAGGCCCTTAACCCTGCATTGCTCCAGGGGAGAATTGTCTCCTGCTTAGTCTAATCAACTGTAAGTCACCTTGGATAAAAACGTCAGCCATTCCCTCTCGCTTGTAACACTACTCATTTTTTTTTTTTTTAAGATATTTTTTAGCCCTTTTTCAGCTTTATTGGACAGTATATAGTATAGAGAGACAGGAAGAATGGGAACGAGAGAGAGGGGAAGACATTCGGATTCGAACCGCCGACGTCGCGGCTCGCAATGAGCATGCGGTCAGTGCTCTACAGGCTGCGCCACCGAGACACCCACACTACTCATTTTAACCGCAACCGGCTTTCGCACTTTACTGCGGGTCATGAATTTAATCAACTTTTTCATTTGCTCCCGAGGAACACAGTGTGTTGGAGCTGGAATACTACAGAATGTTCCGGGAGAAGAACACTTCGGATAATTAACTCGCCGTCCGGCGTCCGGCGCCCGGCACAAAGTCCTTTGCGGCGGTCATCGGTAGGATCCCCGTGTCGTGACTTGCAGTGCATACAGCCGTTAACTGTTCTGTCATTCCAACAAAACTCAATCAAACTTTTTTGATTTGCATTTTGCATTTCAGCAAGCGCCAAACTTTGAGGAGATATTAACCTCCTGAGACCCGGGAGAAAGAAAGATAAAGTATATTACAATAAAACTTTTTTTTGGACTTTTGATCTTGAATTAAAGAAAACAACAAGGCTAAAACAATAGCTAAAGCTAAAATGCAGGAAGATTGAATCTTTGCCTGGGTGTTCTCTGCAGCTATGGGAAAGATGAGCATATTGTGGATGTTTTGTGCATGGCAGGGTCTGAACGCAGGATGATATAGGAGCAGAACCAGGGAGGACCACAGGAAACCCAGCAGGATGATATAGGAGCAGAACCAGGGAGGATCACAGGAAACCCAGCAGGATGATCTGTGGCTCCCAGGCCTCAGTAGGGTCATTACGGGGCTCCGAGGAGAGACCCAGCTCCCCCATCATCTCAGTGAGCCACCCTGCAACTCACTATCAGCACACACTCACTATCAGCACACGCACTATCAGCACACACTCACTATCAGCACACACACTATCAGCGCACACTCACTATCAGCACACACACACTATCAGCACACACTCACTACCAGCACACACACACTATCAGCACACACACACACACTCGATCAGCACACACTCACTATCAGCACACTCACTATCAGCACACACTCACTATCAGCACACACACTATCAGCACACGCACTATCAGCACACACACACTATCAGCACACACACTATCAGCACACACACACTATCAGCACACACTCACTATCAGCACACACTCACTATCAGCACACACACACTATCAGCACACACACACACTATCAGCACACACTCACTATCAGCACACACACACAATCAGCACACACACTATCAGCACACACTCACTATCAGCACACACTCACTATCAGCACACACTCACTATCAGCACTCACACACTATCAGCACACACACGATCAGCACACACACTTTCAGCACACACTCACTTTCAGCACACACTCACGATCAGCACACACACTATCAGCACACACACTATCAGCACACACACTATCAGCACACACTCACTATCAGCACACACTCAATATCAGCACACACACACTATCAGCACTCACACACTATCAGCACACTCACTATCAGCACACACACTATCAGCACACACTCACTTTCAGCACACACTCACTATCAGCACACACACTATCAGCACACACTCACTATCAGTACACACTCAATATCAGCACACACACTATCAGCACACACTCACTTTCAGCACACACTCACTATCAGCACACACACTATCAGCACACACACTATCAGCACACACACACTATCAGCACACACTCACTATCAGCACACACTCACTATCAGCACACACACTATCAGCACATACACACTATCAGCACACACTGACTATCAGCACACACTCACTATCAGCACACACTGACTATCAGCACACACTGACTATCAGCACACACTCACTATCAGCACACACACACTATCAGCACACACACACTATCAGCACACACACTATCAGCACACACACTATCAGCACACACTCACTATCAGCACACACACACTATCATCACACACACACTATCAGCACACACTCACTATCAGCACACACACTATCAGCACACACACACTATCAGCACACACACACTATCAGCACACACACTATCAGCACACACTCACTATCAGCACACTCACTATCAGCACACACACTATCAGCACATACTCACTCTCAGCACACACTCACTATCAGCACACTCACTATCAGCACACACTCACTATCAGCACACACACTATCAGCACACACTGACTATCAGCACACACTCACTATCAGCACACACACACTATCATCACACACACACTATCAGCACACACACTATCAGCACACACTCACTATCAGCACACACACTATCAGCACACACTCACTATCAGCACACACACTATCAGCACATTCACTATCAGCACACACACTATCAGCACATACTCACTATCAGCACACACACACTATCAGCACACACACACTATCAGCACACACACTATCAGCACACACTCACTATCAGCACACACACTATCAGCACACACTCACTATCAGCACACACTCACTATCAGCACACACTCACTATCAGCACACACACTATCAGAGGAAGAGAGTGAGTGGAAGAGAGAGGGAGAGAGAGAGTGAGTGAGGGAGAGAGAGTGAGAGAAAGAAAGAGTGTTACCTATTATAGAACCCACCCCCCAGAAAAATAATAATAATTTTGCATTCTCTTCATGAGAAATAGAGAAATGCATTTTCCTCATGAGAAAATTAATTGCTCAGAGACGGACAGTGGTTTAGGGTTATTGGATATTTCCTGGCTTTTGAGTATTTATTTAAATGTATTAGGAAGTGAATAAGTAAGACCCATAAAACTGTAATATACTGAGGGGTGCATCAATCTGTAACCGATACATAAATATTCAAACACGTAATCTGCATAGTGCACCCAGTTTAATCCTTTTAAGACAAGAGCAGCACTGTATATCACATGGAGGGGCAGAGGCTAATCCACAGAGTTAGGGAAAGTGCTCTCTGCTGCTCCCCCTGTCAGTTCCTACCAGACCCGGGTAAAATACCTAATTGTTTTGGATTCAAATACTTTTCTTGGCTCCATTTATCTTGCCTGGTGCAATAGTGCGAACCAAGAGGACATTTATGAGGTCTCAATTTCATAAATTCCAATGCAGACAAGCTCAGTAAAGCATAGAGTCCAAAAACAATTTGCTATTTTATTCTGGTTCCTGCCTAACACCTGTGAGCATAATATATGCTGTTGATGAACAGAATCCAAAGGCAATCAAAAGCCCAGAATCAAGACCAGATACTGAAAGCTTTCTTATACCAATTTTTACATTACATTAATGGCATTTGGCAGATGCTCTTATCTAGAGCAACGTACAGTTGATTAGACTAAGCAGGAGACAATCCTCCCCTGGAGCAATGCAGGGTTACGGCTGTGCAGATCTTATTGTGGCTACACCAGGGATCAAACCACCGACCTTGCGGGTCCCAGTCATTTACCTTAACCCCTACGCTAAAGGCCGCCTATTTGAAGCTATTCGAATACACCTGACTAAGCTGAGAAGCCAAACATCCAATTACTCCTATTACGGGTTTAAATACCCTCAAAATAAAGGGGACAGTCTGCACTTTAACCTCAGATGTGTTGTTTCATTTCATATCCAATGTGCTGGACTACAGAGCCAACTTAACCGAAATTATACCAAATGTCCAAATACATACAGACTGCACTGTATAAAAGGGCCAATTATCTTGTAGAAAATAACTATATGTGTCATTCAGTCAATGACCACTGTCTGCAGAAGACTTCATGAACAGAAACACAGAGGCTACACTGCAAGATGCAAACCACTGGCGAGCTGCAGAAACAGGATGGCCAGGTTACAGTTTGCCAAGAAGTACTTAAAAGAGCAACCACAGTTCTGGATGAGATAAAGATCAACTCATATCAGAGTGATGGTGAGAGCAAAGTATGGAGGAGAGAAGGAACTGCCCAAGAACCAAAGCACACCACCTCATCGGTGAAACACGCTGGTGGGGGTGTTATGGCCTGGACATGTATTGCTGCTGAAGGTACTGGCTCACTTATCTTCATTGATTATATAACTGCTGATGGTAGCAGCAAAATTAATTATAGACACTTTGTATCTGCTCAAGTTCAAGCAAATGCCTCAAAACCTATTGGCCATTCTACTGCAAGACAATGATCCCAAACCTACTGCTCAAGCTAAAACATGGTCAATTCTTGAGTGGTCAAGTCAATAACCCGATTTGAACCCAATCGAGCATGCCTTTCATATGCTGAAAAGAAACCTTAAGCGGGCTGGACCCGAAATAAGCATGAGCTAAAGATGGCTGCAATGCAGGACTGGCAGAGCATCACCAGAGGAGATACACAGCAACTGGTCATGTCCATGAATCGCAAGCAAAGGATATGCAACAAAATGCTGCAACAACATGACTACTTTCATTTTTGATAACATTGCGGTGTCCCAAACGTTATGGTGCCCTGAAATGGGGGGGGGACTATGTATAAGCACTGCTGTAATGTATACAGGGTGAAAACAAAATGCCATTTATTAAAATCTGACAATGTCTGACACTTTAGCCGCATGTGATTTTCTTTGCACAGAGGCAAATAAACAAAAGGTGGGTCTTTGTCCCAAAAGTTATGGAGGTCACTGTATATGATTATTATAAAGTTTTTGCATATGGGCCGAGCACAGCGGCATGTGAAAGGTGTCAGCACAGACATCGATCAGGCCCTGAACACGCGTGGCGTTCGATGCGGGCGAACGCTCTCGGGACCCAGGACACCCGTGCGAGCGCACCGTCTGCGCCCCACGCCCCGAGGCCCAGCTAACATTACATCTCTGCAGCGTAATCAACCCTGGGTCCTGCACCTCCAGCAGAATATAATCTTTCTAACGCATACACACACACACACACGCGCACACACACCCCGCGCGCCCCATGCGTCGACAGATTCCTGCGGGCGTCCTTCTGCGGGGTGAAAATGCGCTGGCCATCACAAACCGGGGACGGCGGTCAGAGCAGGTAAAAGCTGCCCTCCTCAGCTGGAATGGTGTAAAATGGCCGCTCGTTAAGTGCGTTCAGGTGACTCTCTGTCTGCTGCGGTGCCTGCTGGCTGCCTCAGTTGGGCCAGCGCTTCAGGGTATTGAAGTCCTTGAAAGAATGGGGGATGTGTGTGCGTGTGCGTGTATGTGTGTGTGTGTGTGTGTGTGTGTGTGGGGTGGGGGATGGATGGTGGGGGGTGCTTTTTGTTCCTGCCTAGGGTTTTAGCCTGGTGGTATAGGAAGTCAAATTAGACGACCCCCCCCCCCCCCCACCTAACCCCACCACTTCTACTCAGTTGCTAATTTAAAGGTATTTCACTGAGCCGTCAGGAAGGCAGAAGGAGCTTCCCGCTCGCTCATTGTACTAAATTGCATTTGTGAAGACATCCAGCAGAGGAAAACAATGGGACTCACTCTCACTCTCTGTCCATCTCTCTCCCTCCCTCTGCAAAACATGAGTTAGGTAACTTTTCAAACGATGTGGCCGCTCTCCATAATCGTGTTTAGTTTCTTCCCCCCCCCCCCACCTACTACTTGTCATTTTTTTTATGCAAAGGTCAAACACTTAATCTTTTTGGCAAAATAACTTTAATTAAAGAGAAATATGTTGGGTTTTGTTTGAAAAGGGACAGGGAAATTCCTCCCGGTGTTTACGGTTCCCGGTTCCCGAGCGATAGCCATCGGCGGAAGAAAGAGGAAAGGTTTGCGCAGACAGTGATTTACATCTGTTCAAATACGGAGGCCTGAGACAAAGGCTCGCTCCTGACCGAACCGCGAGGCGCACCCGCAATAAAACACATCAAACACAGAATTTATCCGGCCCTCAAACCGCCTTCATCCATCACTGTCAGTCCAGTGCCATCTCCTGTCAAATCAACGCCAATTCTGCAACATGACAAGAAACGAATCTCAAATGTCTATTCGCGGAAAAAGGTAAGGGACGTGCCATACACAATTCCACCCGCACGATTCAAAACCACACCTGCGAAGAGAACGACCGAGCAAAGCACGAAAAGAGACCCCGGATTGGATTTTGGCCCAAACGTGAATCAATTAACAATCGGAGCGATCTGAACCTCACACGAGACGATGTGGAAAATCCCAAAGACACAGACAACAAATATGTCCACATTAAAAGGACAAACGGTTTTCAAAGAGGGTCAAATGAGAATTGAAGAAAACGGACAAGGTGATAAAAGATTAATGATATGTAAACATTACTAAAATGTAACAGAAGGCAGGGAAACTATAGAGGCCTAATTGTGAAATGTATTTGGGTGCTGGTCCTACAAACAGTCAGTGCAATAAAGGACCGCACTACCATGAAAATATTTATTTACGGCACTGACTATACAGAGGCCACAAAATGAGATGTGATGATATTTCTGACATATTTATGTTCCGGTGCCGTTCAGGAAGCCACAAGACAGTGTTTTATAGAACTGTATAAAACACTCGATGAAACTCCTTTCCAAATGCACTAGAAAGAGCAGTGGTGGAGACTATATTGTATAAGAGTGACTAAGATCTCATCATTGAAGTCATTGCATTGTCAACCTCCAAAATAAAGTCACTGAAATTAAAAGCAAAAACATTATTTACAACCCTGACAGATTCCAGGTTAAATGATTGCGCAGACACAAACATAATTTTTTACCAACGAAGCATTTTCCTGGGCTTGTGTCTCTGCACTTATCTATTTCAGTTTCAGTTGTTTTGCTGTGGCGTTTTGTTTCCAGACACCCTTGTTGAGACTGGCTGTTCTAAGTGACCGGGTGAAATCTGATCGATCCGGACCCCGACGTTCCAAAACAGCGGCATGGTAACGGGCACTGGGGACCGCACCGGCCCCCTCCCGGAGATAGGGCCCGCTTTGGGCACGGGGTTTAGAGCGGATTAATCAAATTACATGCGGGAAAACCAAGGGGGGAACATAACACCGCACTCCGTATGGATTTCTGCTTTCGCAACCTGATGACCGAAACCTGCCCGGCGCAACGAAAGCTGAGGAACTTTGTATTACTCCACGTATCTGTTATCATAATCTGTTATCATAATCGCGTTCGTCTTACATAACCTGTCCCTGGCCCATCCTTCTGTTTCAGCAATTCTTTGCGGTACATCAAATACATTATTTTACCAAAAAAGAAATACAAATATCGACGAAAAACTAAAGTAATTAGACATGGGGGCCGTGACGGCAGAGTGACGTAAACAATCCCACCCCGATTTTTAAACATCTGAGGCTCCCCCTGCCCCCTGCTGATTCACCTAATCCCCCACCCACCACTTTGAATTAGCGGACCACCCAAGCAACCTTGTCTGAATTGCTCGAAGGCCCAAGTGAACGTAGCAACGTCGCACATCTGTATTGTGCCTCACCTGAGGTCGGCGTCTTGAACGGTGAAGGTGATGTGGCTGTTGAGCAATGTTTAGGTCCCGACGGTCATTGATATCCTGGGGGTTTGCACTTACGGACCCCGCTCTTCAGCGTAGACCACAGATCTTTGATGGGATTTAAGTCTGGAGACTGAGGTGGTCATTGCAGAGCACGGATTTTGTACTTAACCATTTCTGTGTGGATTTTGACTGAGTCATTGCAGCCCAGATTTTCTGCCAAAATTGATTGGTACTTTGTTCAATTAATTGCACCATTGATCTTAAATAGCGCCCCTGGACCACTGACAGTAAAACATCTCAATGACCCAGCTCCATATTTGACAGTTGGTAAGAGGTGCTTCTCCTTGCACTGTATGCCAGGGAATTCCATCATTAGTAGTTGATGGATCTTTATCCTAATTTGGGTTTGTAAGAGGCTCTAAAGAGAAACAGGTAAAGGGCCAAGGTTCCTCCAGGGGACCCCGTACGTTTTCATTGCCATACACAAACATAGGTAAATGATGTGCCAGGTAGGTCGTAGTGTGATTTTAAATCCTACGGAGGCGATTCCGCTCAGAAACGTGAGCAAATTCCCTGTGGAATTTGGAAACGAGAAAGAATGGGAATCTGTTAACAGTGTATAGTAATGAAAAATAGGAGTGGCTAAATGTCATTTGCAGATGGTCTTTGTATGTTTCTTGACCTTTTCCCAAATTTTGAGAAGATATGAGATTATGGGCCTGAAACGCAATTTAGCTTGTCGCAGAGGAATAGCTGAGTGGATTACATCCTGAAGTCGGTGGGGATGTTCCAGCCCTTCTTCAATAGGTCACCAGGAGAGCAACGCATTAGGATCTATCCAAGTTGTAATTGGGCGTAAAATAAAAGACAAAATATATCATTAAAAATTTAGAAGGGACAGCCCTCCAGATGACTTTTCGTGTAGTATGGTTTCTAGTTTAATTCTGGGACATTTGCCTTTCCAAATAAACATTAGAGTATGAACTTTGTCCAATATTTATCCGATGAGAGAATCGTAATCACAGTACCAAAACAAATTTTCAAAATGAAGTCTGTAGAGAGCTAGGAATGCATCTATGTTTTTGTTTTTTTTCTCCCCCCCAATGGAATTAAATCAGTTAGTTCCTCTGTGACATTTCCTTTGTTAAAAGCTCAATATAAAATGCAATTTGATTTGATACAAAGTCGGCCGCACTAATTCAATTAGCAATGATTTTCCCACCCAACTCATTCAGTCTATAAAACTGGCCTGGCGCACAAAGCTCTGTGGTGGCGTGCATCTTGAGACTCGACCAACCCGCAAAGCCTCCGCACTACACTGGGATGTAGAGCTGTACGCAAGGACACGGACACTGGAAGTGCACCAGGATGAGAAGCCAGTCAGATAAATATGAACTCAGGACTTCCAGATGCCACCTTCTTCTGACATGAGAAATAAGCGGATTACAAAAAAAAGAAAAGAAATGTGACGATAATTATTCCAAGCTGGGGTGAGAGCTGCCAGTTTGGTTTTTGCTTCCACACTTCAGATGGTAATGTGAGATGTGTCCTCCCGACTTGCCTAGATAAATGACAACTGGGTTTGGAAATGAAAGTTGTGACATTGAATGGTGCATCAACTCCAAGGACTCCTATATTGCCCTGCCGTCTCCGCCTGATTAAGGGACTGACGTAGCTGTGGTAGTTCCTCCGCACCCTGAAAAGGTCCAAGGAAGGAGAAGATGGGCCATTAGCCCACATTCCTCTCAGTTCACGTTCCAGCTGCTTGATTAGGGGTTTGTGGGATTCTGTGTAATACTGGAGCGTTTCCATTTGAAACCAGCTCTGAGGCCAGTCGAGAAATAGCAGTTTTCCAGCCCACTATCGATCTGTCCAGATCGATTTCAATGTTTTCCCACAGAAAGCAACTGTAGTGTCTTCAAGATTCTTTTTTCCAGTTAGGCCAAGTTAAGTCATTTTTCATTGTACATATGCATTGCTTTTTAAGGCAAATCTACCTACAGGGCTGTAAGAAAGTATTTGTCCCCTTCCTGATTCCCTCTATTATTAAACAATTTATTATTGTTTCATTGATTTAATGAAAAAAGTTAGCAAACATCCATGTAAAAACTGGTTACACCACCTTAAGCAGCAATAATTGGAACCAAACACTTCCTATAATTTGATGTCAGTCTTTCACATCGCTGTGGAGGAATTTTAGCCCACACTTTTTCTTCAATAACGACAAATTGATGTTTTTGAGCATGAACTGCTCTTTCCAGCTTCTGCCACAACATCTCTAGGACTTTGACTAGGCCTCTCCAAAACTTAAAATTTTGATGCTTTTCAGTCAATTTGTGTTACATAACCCAATTATGCTTTAGCCTCAGCTCATGGCCAGATGACCAGATATTCTCCTAAATAATTTTCTGGTACAGAGCAGAATTCATGCTTCCTTCAATAACAACAGGTTGTTCAGGTCCCGAGGCAACAAAGCATCCACAAACAATCACACTTAAAATCCCTATGTCTGACTTTTGGCGTGATGTTCTCATGGGGATCATCCAGGTGCATATTTGGCTAGCAGTGGTTTCCACCTTGGTTTCCACCCACCTACTCTCTCATGAATCCCTTCTTTGCCCACTCTCTTTCTTATTCATGAAGACTAGAGAGGTCTTTGGACCATTTGTGACTTCCTGGATGAGTTGTCAGGATGCCCGTGGTGGCATTTCGGCAGGCCAGCCCCTCCTGGGAATATTCGCCACTGTTCCAATTGCTCTCCATTTGGAGCTAATGGCTCCCAATGTGGTTCAGTGGAGGCCAAGAGCCTCAGAATTTGCTTTGTAAGACTCCCCAGATGATCCATTAAAGAATTTGAATAAAGCACTTGATGACAATAGAGCAAGAAAATGGGCAATAAAAATGTTCTTAAACTAGCTATTTCAAGTGAACGACCTCCTTGTTTTACCAACATCTGAAAATTGATTATCTAACGGCCTCTCGTCAATCAATACAAGGTTCCTACACGGCTGCCCGTGATGGGGGAAAAGGCGCTGTAGCACTAACTACAGAAACCGTGATTGGCCATTGGAATGAATGTCCAATTCAGTATCTCACCGCCGCCTACTGGTAAAAGTGCATAAGGCAACAGGCGACCATTTTTCTTGTATGGCGTGTATGGCCGTTGAACTACAGAAGGTTCCAATCAGTACTGGCAGGTGAGCAACAAAGATGGAGATGGAGAGCCCACCTTTTCATTCGTAGAAAGCTTGGAAATTATTTTCCTGATCGACACACAAGTTTTAGTAAGGATCACTTTACCGACTACTTCTCCTGTGGCACAGCATCAACTATGTGGACTTACAGTAGGTAATTAGTTAGTTCAATTAGTTAGTTCAGCAATATAGACAAAAGGACTAAACTACAAGAATGTATAAAAATCTAATGAGCATCATGTGGTATAAGGGTGTGATTGATTTTAATAATAACAATTAAACAAAACTTATTAAAAAAAGTACAGTAGAACCTCAGGTAAACCTTCGGGAATGAGGTCTGACAAGAAAGGAAAGACATTATTGTGTAACTATCAATCTTTAAATAAGTTAATAAACAATAATCTAAGTAGCAACTCCAATCTAGAGGTGGAAAGTCCAAGTTCAGAATGTAAACAATCCTGCACCCGTGAATTCGGTCAGCTGATCACTCCTTCGCTCTGCCTCCAGGCTGAAGAATTGGGCAAATGAGCAGATGAGTGAAGTGAGTGAAGGAAAACACCGGGAAAGACTTCACGTTCTGAACGTGGCTTCTCTACCTCTATCCAGATCTCATTACAACTTCTCAAAGATGGAGATGGAGAGCCCACCTTTTCATTCGTAGAAAGCTTGGAAATTATTTTCCTGATCGACACACAAGTTTTAGTAAGGATCACTTTACCGACTACTTCTCCTGTGGCACAGCATCAACTATGTGGACTTACAGTAGGTAATTAGTTAGTTCATTTGTTGAATAAGAAATTATTTGACGTGAGGTGTACTAAACGTAGCAAAAAATGTGAACCGGAGTCAACTGCTGATATGAGATGACGTTATTCCGATTTCAAAGGCTCAATAATAATGAAAAATTCCAGTTCAGGATGATTATGAAATAAAATCCAGTTCAGGATGATTATGAAATTAAATCCAGTTCAGGAGGATTATGAAATTACATTCATCTCCCTTCTGCGTAGCTCTCTAGGTATCAGTGCAGTGATTCAGAAAAAAACCTTGCAGATGTTCCATTAATATTAGAACTGATGATATGTGCTCCACAATTTAGTGTAAACTGTTCAACGGGTGAATTACGTATTTGGTCATCTTGGTTGGTTCAATTTCACCAGGCAAGATCAATCGAGCACAGGAAAGTATTTGAATCCAAAAGAGTTATGTAATTGACCCAGGTCTGGAGGGCATGAGCGTGGAGCACAGTGAGTGGGGGTTTGGGCTGGTGGGAAAAACACAGAGAAGAGTGAGCTGGGGTGTCTGAACTGATCCTCTCCTCATCCCTCACATGAAAACAGAGAGCGAGAGACAGAGAGAGAGGGAGGGCGAGAGAGGGAGAGAGAGAGGAGAGGAGAGAGAGATGGAGAGAGACAGAGAGAGAGGGGGGAGGGAGAGAGAGAGGGAGGGAGAGAGGGAGAGAGAGACAGAGAGAGAGGGGGAGAGAGAGAGAGGGAGAGGGAGAGAGAGAGGAGAGGAGAGAGACAGAGAGAGAGACAGAGAGAGAGGGGGAGAGGGAGGGAGAGAGAGAGGGAGAGAGAGGAAGAGGGAGGGAGGGAGAGAGAGGGAGGGAGAGAGAGAGGGGAGAGAGAGAGGAGAGAGAGTAAGAGAGGGTTGCGACAGGAGTCTCCAGTTACCTCTTTAATTGTTCTGTGTTGCCTAAGCAACGAAAGCTTTTAATGAATCAAATTATGTGTCTCAGACATGTTTGAATCAATAGCAGCCCATCGATCGGTGACACACGTCTGCGCTGCTCATTTTACTTGCAAAGTTGTTGTTTTCTCGGGGCGGGTCGTGGGCGACGGGGAGGGACGGAAGGACAGCCTGCTCGCGGTCCCGGAGCAGCGCTGCTACCCTGCGTTCAGAGAGAACCCCGGCTTCACCCTGAATGACCCCAAGAGCACACCTACCCACGTCACAAAATGGCGGCCGCGTCAGCCCAAGGCTACATTTTTACATTTACATTTTAGTCATTTGGCAGACGCTTTTAATCCAAAGCGACTTACAATAGAGCTTACTACGCAGCTCCATTACCTCCAAATGCATTACTCCCACGCGTGTGGCTTCTCTGAGTGACCCAAAAACCTTCTTCTTCGGCCCCCCCAAATTTGTGACCGCATCCCCCTGATACCTCACATACAGTCGTGCACCGAGCCCAAAAAGGCTGGTCTGTCACCCCCGAATATACCACAGCAACGGTTCATCACATAAAAATACCACAGGAGCAACACTCCGGAAAAAAAACACCACAGCTGTATCACCCGAAATGACATGTTGCATAACGCTTTCTAACAGCTGCAAACATCCATCATTAAAGACACAAGGACAGTGGACAATGGTAGTAAGTAAGAGTTTACATTCACGACGTGCAGGAGAACACATCGCTCAAAGGAATAAACGCAGGAAATGCTGCATCCCCAGTCCGTGCACTTTCATCACAAACCGTCTTCGCGTAAAAATAAGAAATATTAAGAATAACATTTAAAAAGTAATTTCTTTGTCCTTTCCAAATGCTTGCATAAACACAACTATGATGTTGCCTAGCTGGCCAGTTATGGCAGCAATATAAACAAAAGGACTAAACTACAAGAATGTATAAAAATCTAATGAGCATCATGTGGTATAAGGGTGTGATTGATTTTAATAATAACAATTAAACAAAACTTATTAAAAAAAGTACAGTAGAACCTCAGGGAAACCTTCGGGAATGAGGTCTGACAAGAAAGGAAAGACATTATTGTGTAACTATCAATCTTTAAATAAGTTAATAAACAATAATCTAAGTAGCAACTCCAATCTAGAGGTGGAAAGTCCAAGTTCAGAATGTAAACAATCCTGCACCCGTGAATTCGGTCAGCTGATCACTCCTTCGCTCTGCCTCCAGGCTGAAGAATTGGGCAAATGAGCAGATCCAGGTGAGGGAAGGAAAACACCGGGAAAGACTTCACGTTCTGAACGTGGCTTCTCTACCTCTATCCAGATCTCATTACAACTTCTCCTGTGTGGGCTCGGTGGGACTCCCAACAGAGGAATAAATCTATTTGAGCTCGTATTAAATGTACTTCTTGCGGATAACAAACCAAGACAGCGACATGCAAACTGTAATCTGTTTATGACTCAAATACAGGGACCAGGGCCAGCAATGTGGATGGTGAAATTAACTGTTAGCTAGGTACCCTTTACCTGGTACCTAGTACCACACAACAAAACACAGTTTGTGTGTCCCTGATTCCCTGAGTCCCTTAGTCCTCCCTCCTGATCTCCCCCACCCCCCCTTTCTGATATCCCTATCCTTGTCTAAAAAAAAATGGAACTTATCATGACGACTATATGTTTAGAACAGCATTCCATGTGTATTTTCCTAGTTATGGATGTGATGCTTTGACTTGATGTAAATGTAAATGTAATGTAAATGAGCAAGACGCCTAACCCTTCTAACTGCCTTGCATGGCAGCCAATCGCTGTGTGCGTATGAATGGGTGAATGAGAAGCATCAATTGTACAGCGTTTTGGATAAAGGCGCCATATAAATTCCAACCATTTACCATCTATCTATTATATTATTGATAAAGTCAGGATCTGTGCTTTTCAGCCCCAAACACTGAAGAACATAAACCTTGAATATATATTCTGACAGCTAATTGCAAGTGAGGCTATTTGTGATGAGTATTTAGCTAACTATATTCTGCTGATTATGTTGAGGAGTTGCCGTATTTCTCCCATCTCAGAACTGGCCAGGGTCCTTGGTTTAGCAGAACTGGCTGCATAGCTGCTGTACTGGAGGGTGCTGCTGGGTTCTGCTGGATTGGGTTCTGCTTGTTTCAGCTCCCCGGAATGGGACTCTCTTGCTAGAAACCCTAGGTTTGGTTTCATGAGGTAGAGCTCTGTTAGGCTGGGTTCTGCTGGGTTGGGTTCTGTGGTACAGGGTGGGAATCCTCTCCCTCTCTCTCCCTCTCTCCCCCCCTCTCTCCCTCTCACCCTCTCTGTCTCCCTCTCTCTCCCTCTCTCTGTCCCTCTCCCTCTCTCTCTCCTTCTCTCTCTCTCTCCCTCTCTGTCTCCCTCTCTGTCTCTCCCTCTCTCTCTCTGTCCCTCTCCCTCTCTCTCTCCTTCTCTCTCTCTCTTAGATAAAAGGTAACATCTGCATAGTGATAAATTCCCCAAAGTGCCTCACACAGTTTGTTTTTCCCACCGTGCCACACTTTCCTCTCCCCACACAGCATTCCTCCTTTGTCCAGGGGAGCGTTCTCGCCAGCCGCCAAGCTCTCCGCCGTCGTGTTGTCTTTCCCAGCATTTCTCTGGACCAGAGAAAATAATCACAATGCTCTGGGCGGCTATCGGAAAGTGCGGTCGCAGGAAGAAAAAGAGGCAGACCCCCACCTGGTTTTACACGGGCCTTTCTTAGGAAATTTTTGTGGAGACATTTTCCGTGAAGTACGCCCAGAGCGAGTGGAAGAAAGGCCGGCACTTTCAGAACACGCTTCTCTGAGCTCCTGTGTACTGCTGCACAGTTATCCAGACGGTGATATCGCACACAAAGGCCGAGTACAGTCTGGCCGAAAGGGTAATTACAGTAATGAATAATATTTGGACCATTGGCAGAGCATAGTAGATTACGGGAAACAGCAGAGAGAGAGAGAGAGAGAGGGGGGGGGGGGGGGTCGTCTAATGGACAGTTATGACCACTGGCAGGGGGCTTAATCTTGGGCTGCTTTCATTTTTTTTTTTTACTTTCAAGTGATTACTGAGCATTTTGAGTTTATCTCAGTAATCATATGGTTTCTTTTTTTAAGTATATTGTTCATGCATTGCCAGTTAGAGGTGCCAATAATTACAGAGCCCCACTGTGTGTCCAAATATGGATACCACATGAGAATTCACCTGCAGGTACACTGTGTCTGAGCACTGTGGCACGAGTACCAGGTTGTGTTTAGTTTGACTGCTGTGAATGTCAATGGACTACAGCACTTTATTTTCTTATGTGTGAACTCAGCCTGCCACAACCCCCCAGGAAGACTTGACCAACAGCTCGGGAATGACTGCACTAAAGGTTCTAGGGTTCCAGGCTTTCCTCACACATCGGGACCTGAAGGATCTAAGGCTGGGGATAATGCTGATAATTGTGCTCTTAACAGATATTGGTGTTACAAAGCTTGAGTATTCTGCAAGCTCTTCTGCAAGAACTTTTAAGCAGTCAAGGCAGTCATTAGACAACAAATGGTTACATGTTACCCACTGAGCCCATCTTAGGTCCTTTTGAAAGAGGTTTAATGTTGATTTGCTAATTGAGAGATCAGCCGATGATATCAGTGGAGCCTCAAGCATCGGGAGTATGGACACCTGGCCTTTCAATGACAAAGTGAATGGCGAAGCAATCCAAATCTGCGTTGCGTTAAAATCTCCAAGCGCAACATTACAGAATAATGTAAACATGTGTTTTCAATAACCTGAACTGATAAAGAGATCCGGCTTTGGGACCTCGCCAACCAGAGGTTACAGAGTTTACTGTCAGGGACGGCAGCTACACTTCACCTGCGTTAGTCCCCAGATCACAAACCAAGCCCGTATGTGACTGCCCACCACACTCCGGCCCAACACATCCTGCTCAACACAGTCCTGCTCAACACAGTCCTGCTCAACACATCCTGCTCAACACAGTCCTGCTCAACACAGTCCTGCTCAACACATCCTGCTCAACACAGTCCTGCCCAACACATCCTGCTCAACACAGTCCTGCTCAACAGAGTCCTGCTCAACACATCCTGCTCAACACAGTCCTGCCC
>NC_083770.1:48834561-48857061 GCF_963514075.1 Conger conger | reverse complement strand
CAGGTACAAGGCAATACCGTCTCAACTGTTAGCAGCAAGCTAACTACATACACTACATCCATGCATGTGCGTGTGAAAACAGGCAAATGCGTGTGTCTCACGCCGAAAGCGTGAGAGTTGGCAGTTATGATACATCCATTTAGTTTATCAGTCAATATCAGCTAATCCGTTCCAGTGGCGAAAACTTAATTGTTTGTGAAATCAAAAACGTCTTCAAAAACGTGCTACAAATGATGTGCACCGACATATTGTTTGCAACATACTTTTTTGAGGCTTGTACCGATCACGATATGCTAATATAGGTAAAACTACAACAGTCACTTCACACAGTCGCAGCAATATAACGTCATTTGGTAAAACCAAAGATGTTTAATAAGACTAAGATTACTCACTTGTTTTTGACAATCTCCCTAGAAACTTGATGGGGAATAGATAGGGGTTATGTTTGGAGGAACTGCAACATCTTGATGAGCACACTATCTTTGGTTGAATGGGGAAGAACAAGATGGCAGCGCCACGAAACAGTATTATTGTCGGATTATTTTAGAATTTTCGCGGGTTTATTCCGGTATTTTGACCACTAGTGAGTTTACTGGTTACGCAATACATTGTACATTGCAGACGTTATTAGAACATTTATATTCTGCTTTGTGTCAGCCCTTAGTTTGCTCATTGTGACAGTTTTAACAGTATAATATTAACTCGCTAACTGGATAGCGACTAACTGTTTAAGCGGGGCGAATCACGTAGCATGGAACCGTTTCAAAACTGCTCCATGGTCTTTACTCGGGAACTCGGGAACTTACTACTCACCTAACTCAGTAATTATGCTTTCCTCAAACAGCAACAGGTCGAGAAGATCGTTTTTTAAAAAAAAAGTACAATCCCAATAATAACATATTGTATACTAATATATTAATTGAGGTCCATTGATTGAAGTTTTTGTCAAATACGCAACCTCCATCAACAAGTCAAACACATTCCACAATTTCACATGCTATTTATTATTCATAAGTAGGCTTGTTTCTTATTCATAAGCATAGTGAATAATACACTGATATAGAATGGGGTCACGTCAATGAAAATGCCCACTGTATTGGAGCCAAAGGTGTTTTCACGGTCTTCCTAGGAATATTCAAGAATTTTCATAACAGTCTTAACATTCTCTGCATGCAAGCTTAACAAACTATATATCATTGGAAACATAATGTCATTAGCTAAAATGCTTCTCAGTCATTACTGTAATACCATACCACCAGCCGGTTCTAGGCGGAGCTGAAGTTATACTGTATTTCTTGCTCACGGATGGGGATCACGCTTTTACTGGGCAACTGGATTACAGATACTGGTCAGATAAGCTTATGCCTGGAAAAAAAAGAAAACTGAATTAATGCCAATAACCCCATGCCGGCCCAGCCCTGGGCCAGTGAGTCTTGAGGGGTTAAATTCAAATGCATTGTGTGATACTGGTATGAGAACCTGACACAGCTACACGGTAACCACGGAGGTTGAACGTTGGGTTCTGCATCCTGTTAGTGTGATAGATGCCTGACCCCGCTTTCAAGTGGTGTCAGATTTACGGTCAATACGAGTTTCCCACCGGAAAGTCCCACATGCACAGCTTATTATGTCAGATAATCAAGTCGGGGAAATCGGGATTGTAGATACAGCACAAACTGGCCGAGTTGTGACGTACTTTTACATTACATTACATTATTGGCATTTGGCAGACGCTCTTATCCAGAGTGACGTACAACAAAGTACTTGCTCTTGCCAACATGGTCAAATAAAGAATCATTTCTACTTTAGCAAAGGAAATAATAATAAGAATAATAATAATAATAATAATAATAATAATAATAATGATAACCAACATCATTGTCATAAACATTACAAAGCAATCACATTAAGATCCAATCAATTAAAGTTCATGAGGTAAAATGAGGGGTTTGTTTCTTTATTTAACCATTAACCAACGTGTGTGGTCTAATATGGGTGCCATTTTTGTATTTTTCACATTAGCATTGTCTCGCTAAGATACATGAAGCCTTATACTGTCAAACATGTGCAGAGGGGTAGGGGGAAAGTGAGAAGTACAAGAATCTGACTTTTACAAGATGCAGAGCAGGAGACCAGTAGCTATAATTAATTTAAATCAGAAGATGAGGGGGAAAAATCCAAAGTTTCTGCTAAATCATTAAAAATTGATTGGCTCTAATCCACAGGAGCCAAGAGATGACATCATCTAGAGGGGCTCCAGGGCTTGTGCTGATAAAACCCACAGCCATTTCCCCGCATTTATATTTAAACAGGCCGATATTCACATTACAGGCATGACAAAATGCCTGTAGGAACGCAAATCCCTCAACGTGCTGTGTGATTCTTTATGTTTTTTTTTTACCCATTCATTTTTAAAACGCAATGAATTTTACAACCTGCACAACGTGCTGAAATTATTACGCACGGATTGCCATTGCACTCGGATGTTGGGAATCACTCCAGTCATTACCCAGGGCTAAAAGGCTGTGGAGGGAGAGTGTGACTTTGTAAATAAACCCCAAAATGGATGACATTACGTACACGCAACAATGGACCCCCAACAACCACTGTATTGTATAAACCAGTCAGCGCCCTTTTTTCTTCATTAACAAACTAGTAAAGTGCTCGGTGAGTATATACAGTCACTTTTATTCAGTGTATTTAACTGCTCAATTAGCATTGCCAAACGTGATAACCGTGGGTTAGGTCATTTCATAATACAGTACTTCAATCTCTTAAAATAATGGGAAAAAGACAATAACATCCATACGCCATTTTAGTTTTGTGAATACAGAGGTTAAACAGGGGCAACACCAAGCTGTAAGAAATTACACATTTACTTTATTACTAAAAATGTTTTCATGTGAATTAGTCTTTGACTAGTCTTTGAAAATGCAGTGGGTAGCACAGTAAGGAGGTCCTGGGTTCGAATCCCGGTCAGCCAGGGCCTCTCTGTGTGGAGTTTGCATGTTCTCCCCGTGTCTGCGTGGGTTTCCTCCGGGTACTCCGGTTTCCTCCCACAGTCCAAAGACATGCAGGTTAGGCTGATTGGAGAGTCTAAATTGCCCGTGGGTATGAGTGTGTGTGTGAATGATGTGTGTGTGTGCCCTGTGATGGACTGGCGACCTGTCCAGGGTGTATTCCTGCCTTTCATCCAATGTATGCGCGACATGGCTCAGGCAGTAAGAGCAGTCGTCTGGCAGTCGGAGGGTTGCCGGTTCGATCCCCCGCCCGGGCTGTGTCGAAGTGTCCCTGAGCAAGACACCTAACCCCCAAATGCTCCTGACGAGCTGCCTTGCATGGCATTGCGTTGGTGTGTGAGTGTGTGTATGAATGGGTGAATGAGAAGCATCAATTGTACAGCGCTTTGGATAAAGGCGCTATATAAATGCCAACCATTGACCATGTATGCTGGGATAGGCTCCAGCCCCCTGTGACCCTGTTCAGGATAAGCGGGTTAAGATAATGGATGGATGGGTGAGTAGTCTTTGAAAAACTATTTATTGAATGATAATCAATACAAAAGTGATCAGTGAAGTTTTGGGTTAACTGCACTTTGGATTGCAACCTCCCCTTATTTAACCTGATCCTGATAATCACAATATACCAATCTACAGGCCAATGTAGCACTTCAGTCACATCAAGCACTGGCCTTAGAAAAGCTATTATCTGAGTCCCTGCGCAAAAGTCCTTTTACAGACTACCACTGCATAGGTATAACCGAGAGCTTGGTCTTCCTTTGCCTGAAAGATTAGTATGATTAATTCACACCATAACAATTCCATGGAATATGCAATCTGGCTAAAAAGGGGCTAACTAGATAAAGTACAGAATGACTGTTTATAATGTATTAGAGCAGAAACTGTAATCTGTGTAATGGCCTTTCACAGTTTGAGGAATGATGAGAATGCATTCTGTATCCCCACAAATATTTTCTCAAAACGAGCTAGCAGGCAATGTCACTGCCAGGGTTCTCTGCCGGAACACGATTACGTACACAGGTCTGTGTCATCTAGTGATGTCTGAAACGCAAACTCTCCGACCACATCCGCACGCCAACAACAGACACTGTCCATGCCTACAGGAAAAGTAAAACATAATTAATGGATAAAATCAATAAATTCCACAAAGCAGGTGGATTTCAGTTATACGTATATTTGAGGCATGGCCACTTAGAAAAAAAGAAGAAGATAGTGAACTAATTATTCTCCGGGGACCGATTCTTTTCTGAGCCGCACAGGAGAAGATAGAGGACTTTTCCCATTCCTATTCGTGCCTTCCCTTATACAGGTAGGTGCCCGAGCACACAGCCTCGGTGTGGAACACAGCCTCGGTGCTTCAGTGCCCCACAGTCAAACCTGGCAGCCTCCATGAATTGAGCAGCTCCAGCAGGAATCCATGGAGGCAGCAGGGCTCAACAGGTAGATGTGCAGGCACATTATCGACCACCGGGGGTCACCGGTGCCCGAGGAAATGCTGTTGAGCCCAGCTGACTGAAATCCTCCCGTCCTTGGGCGACGCTAGAGCCGAATGTGTGCTTTCCTGTGGTCATGGTCATAACAGGAATGTGTGTTTCCCTGTGGTCACGGTCAGAACACTAATGTGTGCTTCCCTGTGGTCACGGTCAGAACACTAATGTGTGCTTTCCTGTGGTCACGGTCAGAACACTAATGTGTGCTTCCCTGTGGTCTTGGTCAGAACATGAATGTGTGCTTTCCTGTGGTCACGGTCAGAACATGACTGTGTGCTTCCCTGTGGTCACGGTCAGAACACTAATGTGTGCTTCCCTGTGGTCACGGTCAGAACATGAATGTGTGCTTCCCTGTGGTCACGGTCAGAACACTAATGTGTGCTTCCCTGTGGTCACGGTCAGAACACTAATGTGTGCTTCCCTGTGGTCACGGTCAGAACAGGAATGTGTGCTTCCCTGTGGTCATGGTCATAACAGGAATGTGTGCTTCCCTGTGGTCACGGTCAGAACAGGAATGTGTGCTTCCCTGTGGTCATGGTCATAACAGGAATGTGTGTTTCCCTGTGGTCACGGTCAGAACACTAATGTGTGCTTCCCTGTGGTCACGGTCAGAACACTAATGTGTGCTTCCCTGTGGTCACGGTCAGAACAGGAATGTGTGCTTCCCTGTGGTCACGGTCAGAACAGGAATGTGTGTTTCCCTGTGGTCACGGTCAGAACAGGAATGTGTGTTTCCATGTGGTCACGGTCAGAACAGGAATGTGTGTTTCCCTGTGGTCACGGTCAGAACAGGAATGTGTGTTTCCCTGTGGTCATGGTCAGAACAGGCACGGTCCAGATCTGATGCCAGACCATGGGACCCATCCACGCAACAGAACGGTGCCTTAACAGGTTTAGCCACCCAGCAGCCAGGATAAGATCTTTTTGAGAGAAGGTAAAAGCACCCAGACAGTGTCTGAGACTGCAGATAATGTCCTAGCCACCGTGACCTGATGGAGCGCATTTCCTGATTTCTCTTCAATTCTGATCATAATTGGTTTTTAAGTGTATATTTTAATGTAGTTTTAATATTTCGATAGTTCTCACGGATGTTATTTCGGCCTTTGATTCGCCATGAAAAGCAAGGCTATTTTTATTTTTTTTACATGACTGCATAATCACCGCACTGCACAAAGTTAAATCTTTATTTTTTCCTTTTTGGAAAGTGGCACTAAAACAGTATATGTTTTGAAAATGTTTTACAGTAGTACAGGAAAAATGGGTCCCAGATGTTTAAACAAAAAAAAATCAAAACAAAACCGATTTTGTCACCCCCCCCCCCTTTTTTTTTTCTTTTTTTTTTTTAGGAAATGTGACATTCTGAAGCCGGAGTTTATTTGAATTGTTGGAAAAACATATGACTCAGGGCTGTCCCTTTCGGTTAACCCCCCGCCCCTCCCCCCCCCCCCAGGGCAGGGCAGCATGGAAACCCCTGTCAGAGAGACTGGTACTCTGCTGAATCTTCTACAGGTCAAACAAATAGAAAAGACACACAGAGACGGAAAACCCTACATTTGTGTTTTTTTGCCACCCCCATCCCCAGCCTTCACCTCCACCGCCTCCCCCCACCCCCCCCTCCACCACACTCTTTCTTTAATATATTATTTAAGAGGCTGGGTTTCTTTGTTTTGAATGGAAACTGGACCCGAGGATTTCTGAGGGCCCGGAGTTGGAGGTGTGTTTTTAATGTTAGGTGTACGAGACTCAAAGGGGAATGTATGAGAGCTTAAGTGGCTCATATTTATAGGAGCCATGCGCAAAAGCAAGGAACAAGTGGTCCTTTTAGACGCGAGACAGGGTTTGGCTGTTCCTGGGGCTCGGAGAGGACAGCTCCGTGGCTCCGTGCCAGTTTACACAGAATTAGGGCTCCCCTGGTCTGGAAAGAGTACCTATAGGAAACTGTAAAGACCCCAAACTAAGCCCGCAGCTCCAGCAGGGGCAGAGATCCGCTCCCCGCTCCCCGAATCAAAACGACCACATGAAAATGGAGGCTATACCAGTTCCATATGGGGACCCCAAGAATTACATTCAGTTCAAATAAACAGTTTCCCCCCTCGCAGACACGGTAATCCCCCCCCCGTTTCGCCCGCCCCGCACCCCCCATCGGCAGCCCTGAAACAGCCCCGGTGTGGGGAGACGTTTGGGCCCGGCGCTGAAGGTGAGCCCATTTCGTTCTCCTGCTTTCCCCGGACAGATAAAATCCAGTTTCCAGCTTCACTCCTACACCCATGACCCCAGTGCCACGCCACAATGGATCTGAACTCCTTTTCATGTACTGCACAAACCGTCGGCCATTGCCTCTCGTCATGTAATTAACACTCGAGGATTTTCCAGGGGTCCGCTGCTTATCCCCAAACCACTATGGTGGCCACTGCAGGAGCCGATAGCCAGCGTCAATCTCTGTTGAGGTCCACACGGGCAATGTTCAACGGGGTGGGGGATGCCAATCATTGGTCAGCTGTGGGAAACCAGAATCCATGCCTTGCAAATTCTTGCCAAGATTGGAACGGAATGATTGGGTTTGAATCTGAAGACACAAAGTGGTAAAAATAAAGCCGAAATGTTTCAGAGTGCCGTCTCACAATGTCACTCTGCCCAGGTCTTGTCAAAATGTCCCTCACTTGACGAGAATCAGCAGGAGCATTCCGCTGATGAATACAGTTCACTCCAGAATTATTGGTGTCCTCAATTGATTTGAGCAAAATGATGCTGGATAAGATTCACTTTATTGTTTATTTCATTACATGTCATTTGGCTGATGCTTTTATCTAAAGCGACTTACAGTTGATTAAGACTAAGCAGGAAACAGTCCTCCCCTGGAGCAACGCAGGGTTAAGGGCCTTGCTCAAGGGCCCAACGGCTGTGCGGATCTTATTATGGCTACACCGGGGATCGAACCACTGACCTTGCGAGTCCCAGTCATGCACCTTAACCACTACGCTACAGACCACCCGGTTTATTGTGATAACATTACTCAGACACAGAATATGTATTATTCTGAACAAGATACAATTATTCCCGCACCTGCATTTAGCACTTAGTGCATTGTAAATTTGCCAAAAGTCCTTAGTTCCTCACTTATGGACTGTCCTCTTCAACTCCTCCTGCAGTATTTCATCGAGGTTCAGGTCATGGGACTGGGGTGGCCACTGCAAAAGCTGCTGCTGGAAAATCCACCCAAGTGGGTTTTAGAAAAATCAATCCCACTGCAATATCGACTTCTATCAGTCAAAACATTGCCATCTATTCCTATGTGGGGATTAAATGGGTGGATCGTCCATGCAGTCATCATTTAGTGATGGTCAGGTGCTATACTCTTCATATAATGAATGGCCAGAGCTGTTGTCTGTCTGTGTGTGTGTGTGTGTGTGTGGGGTTATTATGGGAAGTGACAGAAACATAGGAAATAAATATTAATTATATATAAAGACTAAAAACATATATATACGCAGAGTTATAGGACTTGGAACTGGATACAGTGGAAATAGTGTGCTGAAAGGTGAATTCCTGAGTACACTATTGCATTGTGGGAAGGCGGCAGGGGGTTCAGGGGTACCCCTCCATATACAAATCCTTAGTCAGCTGGAATTTCTGTGAAACTGGAAAAAGGCATTGCACTTCTTCAAAAACTGCAGAAATCCTTGGTTTAAGTCTGAAGGCACTGTTATACCTTGGTCCGCTTATTGCGAAAGAAATCTGAGAAGTTTATGGAATATCCACCCTTGTGTTAATGGCAAAATGTTTTTATATCACACACTAGCAAGATTTTCAATACCAAGATTTTCCTTTGACGATGAATCCTTCCTCTCACACTAAATTTCATGCTCTGTTGACTGTGTGAAAGTTGTTTCATACCTTTCATAACTTTTTTCCCATAAATGTGGCATCTCCGTCTTGAAAATTAAAAATTAAAAGTTAAAAACGGCCTTTGAAACAAGATCCAGGGAATGTTTATTGAAAGAGTTCAGCTCCAAAGTGAGGAAATCGCAACATGTATGTAACAAATTGAAAATTGAAAGTGCTTTCCAGCTTGTGTCGTTTTTTTCCATCATAAGTTAGCGTGTCCACACTTGATTATGGTGAACAAGTGGAGGGGTCCATGCGCGAAAGCAAGACAGAGCTGATCGCTGCTATGCGTCATATCCAGCTGCGTGGCCAGCATGTTCTCAATAAGTTAATATTAATCTAAAGTTAATCTACTGGAATATTTGACTGTACACGACACAGGACACAGAACAAACAACGAAGACCACATATTTCAGAGCATTACATTACATTACATTATTGGCATTTGGCAGACGCTCTTATCCAGAGCGATGTACAACAAAGTGCATACCCATAACCAGGGATAAGTTCGCTGAAAGACCCTAGAGGTAAGTACAATTTCAACTGCTACCTGTACAAGAAAGATAAGGACAAGGGCCATTTTTTTTTTTTTTTTTTTTTTAAACAAACAAACAGAGCAAAAGTCACCAAAGTTAACTATCCAAACACTGCTTACCTAGCCAACTAAAATACTGATACACAAGTCACAGAGACAACAATTAAGGTTCACAGGGAGGTAGGGAGGGATGGGGAGAGGTGCTGTTTGAAGAGGAGAACACAATATGTCAATATACAGTAGTCAGTCGATGGAAGTGGCTGTTCCGTCCACCCACACCATGCTGAGCTGAGTAGCTGCTGTCTCGGGCGGGACTGGTTGTGTCTATTGTTCTGCGTGACGCGTTGCAGACGGGTAGCGCTATTTACGGCCGGGAACAGTACACCAGTCGACTCAGCCGTCCCAAACGGAGACAATCACACTGTATGCTGAGGACCGCTCTGAGCCAATAGGCAGTCTGCTCTGACCATAGCTGAACGGCACCACTGGCTGCGATTAAGGACACATTAAGGTGATTGGGGCGACGTTGGCTCAGGCGGTAAGAGCAGTCGTCTCGCAGTCGGAGGGTTGCCGGTTCGCCTGGGGTGTGTTGAAGTGTCCCTGGGCAAGAGACCTAACCCCTACATGCTCCTGACAAGCTGGTTGGTACCTTGCATGGCAGCCAATCGCCGTTGGTGTGTGAGTGTGTGAGTGTGTGTATGAATGGGTGAATGGAGAAGCATCAATTGTACAGTGCTTTGGATAAAGGCGCTACGTAAATTCCGACTGTTTACCAAGGACACACCTTGGAATGGCAGCATTTAGCTCATGTAATGGTTTTGCCAAGAATATGACATGTGATCAGGGTTTCAAAACTTAAACTGAGTCAGACCACAAAAACTTCATTCGCTGATGTAAAATGTATGTAAATTATGTTGGGTGAAATTGATGAAAAGCATAACTACATAACTACTTTTCACATTACTTGGCCAGGGGGGCTCCTATAAAATTATACAATCTGGATGGATACCCCTTTTTTTTCAGTAACAGAGCAGGTGACAAATTCAGGCAGGCTCACAGACTTTCCTGGGAGAGCTGGGATGCCTGGCAATTCCCCTCTGGTTGTGCTAAATGGGCAGGGCGTAGTAGGGGAGTTACTGGCCCTCCGGTTGTGCTAAATGGGCTTCAGGCTCTACAGTAGAATAGTAATACTTCCTGTAATGCAGTGTGCGTTGTAAACACCGGCTCACAGATACACAGGAGAAGCTCAAGGGCGTACTATACAGACACACCGTGGTATGCTGAAAGGTGTAATTGCCTGTATCGTTTCAATAATACAATCATTTTAAAATCGGGAGAAAAGGAAAATAGATGCAGGAAATTGTTTTAAAAAAAAATATCTGGGCAGCGCTGGTGTACATTACTGAGTAGAGTACAAATATCTCTGAATAATTGAAAAATAAGCAAGAAAATGTAACCCCTAGATAAGGGACAGCGTGTATTATTGATGCAAAACAGCCACTAACATTTGTTAGTCACTTAAATGTCCTGCTCTAATGCATGTTTAACAACTTGTTAATTAGTTATGAATACTCTGTGCAAGGAGTGTTCTGTTACTGCCTTATTCGCTGATTGTAATATCTGGTTTTAATTCAAAATAATAATAAAAAATGTGTATTATTATTATTATTATTGGTTGTTAAGTTTCAAGGACCTTTCCGTTACACTTTGTGCTAACCAAACTGCAGCTGGCCTGCATCTGAACCTTACTCTAGCCACATGGCCGTGTACCCCAGCTGTGGTTGCACAGTGCTTGGGTGTGTTCTATGTATTAAATGTTAAAAGTTTGAACACCTATTCTAAAATTAAGTAAGATATGAGCGAGAGAGCGAGAGAGAGAGAGAGAGAGAGAGAGAGAGAGATGTAGCTTCAGGGCCATATCTTCAATGAGGTCAGCACGGTACTTGATTTGGCTGGCCTACGTTGAGGTGCTGTGTAAAAAGACGGTGTTTCAGTTCCCCAGCCTGGTCTTGATGGTAGACATCTTCAGCGTGGACGGGGTCCTTCTCCGCCTTCTCCTGAGCCCTGTGATTGATCTCACGGAGGACGTGTAAATGTCTGTTAATGCAGGTTTTACGGAGCATCTTCAGGTTACACTGATGATCAATGAGCATGCCCACAGTGCCAGGATCTGTTGTTCTGTCATATCCAGCTCTGCTTCTGAGGTGCTGGGAGTTGCCTACAGGTTTTTAAAAATAGTTTACACACATTTTCTGAAACTATACAAAACTAGTTCTCTAAAACAAAAACCACACAATACCATTAACCATTAATTAAGGTAGATCGGTTTTTTCTAACTAGCAACTGCCTTTGGCAGAACGTATCACAAACTGCTTCAGGAGCAGAATGGGACAAGAGAGACTAAGTGGGTTATCAATACTTTGAATTGGAAATTGACAGAGCCAGGAATTTGGCATCTGGAGGCCCTGGGTGGTGATTACCCCGGGCAGCATTTTGATGGGAACTTCCCATCTAGTTCACAGCAGTCATGGTATTTATTTTTCAATGATAATATTATATGCTGCATATTTTCACACACATTAAGTATGGGTACAGTAGGTCAATGCATATTGCAGAATTCCATCCATCCATTATCTTAACCCACTTATCCTGAACGGGTTTGCAGGGGGGCTGGAGCCTATCCCAGCATTCATTGGGCGAAAGGCAGGAATACACCTTGGACAGGTCGCCAGTCCATCGCAGGGCACACACACCATTCATTCACTCACACACTCATACCTATGGGCAATTTAGACTCTCCGATCAGCCTAACCTCCATGTCTTTGGACTGTGGGAGGAAACCCACACGAACACGGGGAGAACATGCAAACTCCACACAGAGAGGCCCCGGCCGACCGGGATTTCAACCCAGGACCTCCTTGCTGTGAGGCAGCAGTGCTACCCACTGCACCATCCTTGCCGCCATATTGCAGTATTGCACATGATAAATCACATCTACATCTTAATAATTAATTCTTATAATATAGACGTTTTATTCACAACACATTAAATGTGAAATCACGGGTATCCCTGAGTTTAGAACAGCACTGAGCCCTACAGAAACACTGGCTCTGTTTATTAGAGTTTCTGCTGTGCTTTCCCGGTGGTCTGATTCTATGGCTCCAGGTAATATCTTTTCTGTGGCTCTTTGCTTTTCTTTCATTAACATCAGATATTAATTGAAATATTTATATGCTATATAGTGTTAATCCCTAGGTTAAAATTCATATTTACAAGCTTTGATCCACTGAATGATCGACTGACTGATTGAAGATTTTCTTTCTCAGAGTAGTTAGTTTAGATTTAACACAGCCAGCTTCAAAACAATTAACAAAATTCTATGAGCTGCCTTTTTTTTTTATTCAGCCAAAATGACTTTCTTTGCCCGTCAATCAAGTAGCACCTGTTTCTGCTCTTTCAGTGGAGATAATGAATAAGACAAATTAATAAACAAGCATTTTTTTGTCATTCATCTGGTGTTCATTTCTCTCCCTAACAAGACACACACATTTTTGGGAAGCGCTGTGCTCCTGATCCTAATAAGTCTGTGGGGGTCACTGTCACGTGTTTTGATATTAACCTCTGTAAAGTTTGCCGTGTCTATTGGCGTGAGTGACCTCACTTGGCTCCTCCCCCCTGACCTCACTGGCATTCTGTTTTGACCCCTGCAAATCTCCCCCTGTCTGCCCTTTGTGTCTCGTTTGCGTGTTTTGACAATTTTTGAAACATCTCTTTTTTTACACCTCCCCCTTGCTACCACCCCGAAGTCTGCTCCCTGAGTCACCCCCCCCCCCGCTGTTAAAGATTTGCAGGCTTTATTTCTGGGATGTGTTTGCGTCCACCCAGCTGCATGTGTGTGTGCTTGTGTGTGTGTGTGTGTGTGTGCATATGCTTGAATGTGCTTGTGTATGCAGGCGTTGTTTTTGTTTTTATTTTCATTATAGTTGCTGGGGTCTTTTGTGTGAATCCTTCAAGCCTACCTTTAAAAATTTTGATATAGTTGTGCATAAGAATATGTCTTGTCCTTGTGTATGAAATTAACGTGTTTCTGTGTGTGAGAGGGTGGGAGAGCATGTTTACTGTGTTTGTGTGCGTGGGTGTGTTTGCATGATTGAGAGAAAGAGAGAAAGAGACTGTGCATGTGTGTGTTTGTACTCGTCTGTGTGTGTGTGTGTGTGTTTGTACACGTCTGTGTGTGTGTGTGTGTGTGTGTTTGTACACGTCTCTCTGTGTGTGTATTTCCCCCGGTCCCCGGGTGTTCCAAGCATGTGATCCAGTCACCATAGCTACCCCTCAACCTTTGCATCTTAATTCTCATAGACCTCTCCAGAGACTCACCCCCCTCCCCCCCCCCCACCGCCCTCCCATTTCCCAGCAGAATGACCCCTTTGCCCCCTGCGCACCAACCCCACCACCACCCCCTCACCCCCCCACACACACAACTCAACCCCCCCAACACAACCCCTGACCAACGCTGTCCCTTGACATGTGATGTCTCATTTGTAATCGATGGCAACAGCCTCTAGCCTCACCGCCCCCCAGCCTCTAGCCTCACCACCCCCCAGCCTCTAGCCTCCAGCCTCCAAAACAAACCCATCCCAGCAGACGACACGCTCCTTCCATTACAGTACCTTACATTAATGGCATTTGGCAGACGCTCTTATCCAGAGCGACGTACGGTTGATTAGACTAAGCAGGGGACAGTCCTCCCCAGGGTTAAGGGCCTTGCTCAAGGGCCCAACAACTGTACGGATCTTATTGTGGCTACACCGGGATTGGAACCACCGACCTTGCGTGTCCCAGTCATTTACCTAACCACTACGCTACAGGCCGCCCTGCAGACAACAGGTGCGATGGACCCTCCCCGTCCTTTTTCACACTGAAGCCGAATGATGCGATTCACGTCAGAAACCCTTTAACTATCCTATATCCTATATAATTGTCTTTTTTTTTTTTTGTTAGGCAAGGGAGACTTGAATACAGTAGTGTGCAAAAATATGAGCACCCCTGGTCAAAAAGTCTACTGTATGCAGTATTTGTAGAGAACACACACCAACTACCAACAAACTTCCCACCAAAATGGCGCTCTGGAGTGATCTCCCAGTCTCAGCCCTGTCTTGTGGAGACGAGCGCTCTTTCAGCACCTGGGCCGATTAGTTAACGCAACCCAAGTGTGTGTGCCTCTCGACCAGAAGGCCGAGAATCTTGAATAGACCGCATGTCACGCTGACATTGGCTATTCATTTTCCAATTTTAATTTTACTATTTTGCACCCCTGGGCCATGGATGTGCTATTCCCAGAAGCCCAGAGAGCCTTTGATAGAGCGGAGACTATCGGCTGTCGGTTTGCAGTTGGTGCTCGACTTGCCTCCATCACAGATGTAGCAAGTACGGTAAGTCATTGGTTTCATGGTTAAATATTTATTTATTTCGTTTCACCAGTCCAAACTAGCTGGACTTTGCCAGCCTTCATCCTTAGCTTATACAGCATAATGTTTGTAGCTACTGCAACTGCTAGTTAGCTAACTGGTTTATAAACGCAAGATGTGTGATGCCAAGATTTAACCAGTTAACTTCCTTGGCTAGATGGCAAGCTAGTCTGGCAGTTATTTCTGGTAGTCTGTAGACTACTGCATGTTGATACAAACGACAGGACCGTCGTAAAAAAACGTTTGTGTTCCTGTAACATAATGAAATGATTAACTTCCAATCCAATCTGCGATGGTTTGTGATTCCTTGCTTGCTGGTTTATTTACATACATCCATGTTTTTGTATCTTTTGGGTCAGAGTTGTAGATGAACTTTTATTTAAGACCATTCCCGATCTTTCGCCACCGTGGTGTACCTCACTCTGCCTAGCCTGCTCCTCCAGCCCCTGGGTGCACACCCAGCTGGTGTCCTGCCTCCCGCCCCTCCTCCTCCCCCTGCTGCTATGGTGACTGCCCTGGTCGTGCAGTAGGAGTGACAGCAGCAGGGTGCTCTGCTCCCACTATCAGGGTATCGCTACCTGCATCCCCCAGATGACGCTTTCTCTCCAAATACTCTCCATTAATGGGTTGCCCAGGAAATATAAAAAGGAAATATCAAATGAGTCACGCAGGCAACAAAACAGATGGCTTGAGTATTTCGCTTAGGAACATTGCTGTTCTTTGAGGAATATGGCATTTATGTCATAATTATATTGAATTGTCGAGAAGTGTACCCCCCTGTACACCCCTTTTAGTGCCTAAAAGGTACAAATGCTTGTCACCGGGGTGGTGCTTCCATGTTGTACACCTAGCCAGCAATGCATCATTTGTTTGCTTGTAAAATGTTCTTACAACATTCGTACTCAAATATAGAACAAAATATACTTCCACTGTACCCCTATTTCTGAACGTGTACCAGTTTCCCCAACTGCAGCACGAAAAAACCTCAGCCTCCACTGGGGACATAGCGTCCGTTTTATCCAGGAGATGATGCCACCAGATATGATGTCACTTTAGTCCAGTAGCAGGCAGGGCATTACTGAACAGACAGATAGACTAAGAGACGGGCAGATAACACATTTCGCACAAAACCTTTCTGTGTTCTGTGCACCAGTAACGCCCATGAACAATGCCCCAGTTAGTTATGCTTTACAGTGGGATATGGCTTTTACACGTCAAATTTTTCAGCCTTGTTTTTTTAAAGTATAATTATTATTACTATTATTAATAATGGTAATATAACAAAAGTGAAAACCATCATCATAACTTCGGTCCATTTTAGCATTTCCACAGTGTTATTTATGTCCGATATAAACATAATACGTCTATTAGCATGAATATATTTACATTGTTTCCGAAAGCACACACTTTCTTTAATAGGCTCATAAATGGGGTGAATGATGTGCGGGGGCTGTTTATGGGGGTATGAGACTTCCCTCTCTTCCGTCTGTGCTGCTGAAAACCATCCGAAACGGCCCCTCTAGGGCTTTGCGTCTTAAATTTAGACAATCGAGAGTTTGAGCGAGTCTTCCCCCCGCAAACATTTATATCGTTCGTTACGAGGACGGCGCGTCGTTCCGCCTAATAACTGATTTATCCGCGCAATTAGCCCCGCAGCCGAGCCTCCGCGTGCCGGAGGGGTCCGAGGCGATCGTTTGTCCTGCGTGTGGCGGGCGCTGCCCGGCCGACGGGATGGATTTACAGACGGACATATATCTCCCCCTAATGAGGAGAGAGGCCGCCGCCTGGGAGGGCCTGGCACGGAGAGTGGGAATTTGCGGCTGGCGTGATGTAAGAGGAACCCTCCTCCGGAGCGCCGGGGTTAAGCACAGACACCCTCCCGGCGCGCCGGGTTAAGCACGGACACCCTCCCGGCGCAAGGCGGTCTGGGGACGCCGTACGCTACGCGGAGCGTGACCGGCGCGCTCAGAGCTAATTAACTCGGTGAGTCATGAGGCTCGATTCTGTCGTCTGAGGCCGGGGGTTTGACCGAGAACGGAGCCGAGCGACTTCAACCCCCCCCCCCCTCCTCTTTTCTGATCACAGTGTTTGTTTGTCTACGGCCCGTGACTGTTTGTGTCTCTGATTCCCCTGTCGTCGTGTGAGCACCTGCGTGTCTCTGCACGTTCAGCTCGGCCGACAGCGCGGGGGAGTGGTGACTCATCGCAAAACCCACGGGCGGAAAAGTGGGAAGCGAAAAAAAAAAATTGAAATTCTCCCGCCTAACCGAAAAAGGCCCTCGACTGCAGACGGGCTCAGTCCTGCAGGGCCCAGGCCAGCCTTCCGCTGTCGTCTACGCAGAACGGAAAACTTACGCAAATATGCTTTCGGTTACTAGGCGAAACAGGCAGGCCACCACCTGCCAGTCCCCCCCAGTGGGAGTGTGGGACGGGCAGCTGTGAGGGGCAGCCGTGGGTTTGGTACAGGCGTTCTGCTGGGGCACCAATCAGCTTGTCAAGACTATTGTGAGCCCTAACCTTGCTAGTTTGACATGCACAGCGATGAATCCCTCATAACGCATTATCACTCGCTGCTCACTTGCAAAAGAGAGCTGCAAGAGAGTAGCCTACCTGGGGAGTGCAGATGGGCCTAGCATTTTAGCTAAATAAATTATGTTCAAACGTAAATTCGGGAAGAACATGAAATAAAAAAAAGTGGTTCACGGTTTGGCTCAATCGTTGCCAGTTTAGTATCTCATCACAGATGAAGGTAATCAGGGGAGCTGGCATAACTGTCAGCTCATGAAGCTGGTATAATGAGTAGAATAAGAAGTTCTCTGTAACACAAAAAGTTATAGAAAAGTTTTCTAAGAATTACCGAAAAATTAAGCAGGGTTTCCCCACAATGCACCTGATGGTCAATGCACAATGGCCTAGAAGTGGAAGGCACAGGTCTGAAGGCACTCTTCCCTGGTTTTATTTCCCAGTATTTATGTATATAGGCCCGGACATCTGGGTACTTTGCCTCATTATAGTTGAAAACCGCTATGCGAAAAACCTTCACATGCTGTATTCCTGGTGACCTCTGAAGCTGTAGATCCAACATGGGAGCCCAGCGCTTGTGGTTACCTTGTGGTAACCTCGAGCAACATGGCAGCTGGCAAGACCCTGTAGCTAGCTCAGACACAGAGATACTTTGTAGGTAATATACGCTGTTCGTTGAGACCATAACTTTTAGCATGACTTGTTTGCCATTATTGCGTATTTTGACATTTCAGCCAGCTTGAATGAGGTCGGAATTTGTCATTTCCGTAAGTATCTGGAATGCAGCAAGCAGAGTCTGTCTCACCGAAGTTCTGAAATAAAAGGAAATGTAACCATAGGAACAGTTTGTAACAGATTCCCAAAATCAAGGTGAATAATATGCGGTAAATAACTATTTTTATCCGGCAAATAATTTAATTTCAACACTTTAGATCTCGATGAGCATTTTAAACGGTCAGGGGTTCAGTATTTTATCCAGTAGTTTGGGAATATTACCTGACGGGCCCATGCAGATTGAAGCAAATGACACAGCTGACTGTCTGCTCATGATCACGGTACCTAACATGCATCATTCCAGTAGTTGAAAATAGTTGCGAAATGTGCACATCGATTTTCATCGTTAAATGTCTTTTCACTTTTCTCATGCCCGTGATAGCTGAAAGGGATCAAAACTCTTTCTCATGCTCGTGATAGCTCAAAGTGATCAAAACTCTTTCTCATGCTCGTGATAGCTGCAAGGGATCAAAACTCTTTCTCATGCTCGTGATAGCTCAAAGTGATCAAAACTCTTTCTCATGCTCGTGATAGCTGAAAGGGATCAAAACTCTTTCTCATGCTCGTGATAGCTGAAAGTGATCAAAACTCTTTCTCATGCTCGTGATAGCTGAAAGGGATCAAACCGGAACTCAGTTGAAACTCCGTGTCCATGGAGGAACTATCTTTAGCTAAGTTGCGGATGTGTACATAATTTTTGTAGTTTAGTTTTTTAAAATGAGTTTTTTGAAATACTGTTTTATTTTTTCCCCTTGCATTTTAGTTGTAGCCATGCTATGAGAGATATAAACCAGTACATGCCTGTGTATATGAATGTATAAGACTTCAGGGTGGTTAACGGCCCCCCAGGGGCGGTGAGGGCAATCTTTCCTAAGCCTTTGGTTTCACTGGCTAAAGGCTACGGGAAGGTAATGCAAACTTCGACACAAAACAAACGAATTATACCCCAATAAAACTCACTACACTGATGGGGAAAAAATTACACCCTTGGGGATGACTAAAAAAAAAAAAAAACTATAAAAGGTTATTCAGAAGCATGTTTAAAAAAAATGCCAAAACTAAAATAAAAAATAAAAAAGCCTGCGTGATTCATGTGTCTGGTTTTAATAGTCTTGTGCATCAGAAAGAAATTCTGAATCAGAATGTATGGGATGTTTCAGTAACCTGGGTAAAGTTTCCGTCTTGGCGTCCTGCCACCAGGGCGTGATGACGTGCGTAAGGCAGGGGCTCTCAGCAGGGCTGTGGAAACGAGCGGGGCTGTAATGAAGGGACTGGAACAGGGCTCAGCGCTGACTCCTGTAATGAAACACAGCACAGCGCTGACTCCTGTAATGAAACACAGCTCAGCACTGACTCCTGTAATGAAACACAGCCCAGCGCTGACTCCTGTAATGAAACACAGCCCAGCACTGACTCCTGTAATGAAACACAGCCCAGCACTGACTCCTGTAATGAAACACAGCTCAGCAATGACTCCTGTAATGAAACACAGCACAGCACTGACTCCCGTAATGAAACACAGCACAGCACTGACTCCTGTAATGAAACACAGCACAGTGTTGACTCCCGTAATGAAACACAGCACAGCACTGACTCCTATAATGAAACACAGCACAGCACTGACTCCTGTAATGAAACACAGCCCAGCACTGACTCCTATAATGAAACACAGCTCAGCGCTGACTCCTGTAATGAAACACAGCTCAGCGCTGACTCCTGTAATGAAACACAGCTCAGCACTGACTCCTGTAATGAAACACAGCACAGCACTGACTCCTGTAATGAAACACAGCCCAGCACTGACTCCTGTAATAAAACACAGCACAGCACTGACTCCTGTAATGAAACACAGCCCAGCACTGACTCCTGTAATAAAACACAGCACAGTGTTGACTCCTGTAATGAAACACAGCTCAGCACTGACTCCTGTAATAAAACACAGCTCAGCGCTGACTCCTATAATGAAACACAGCTCAGAACTGACTCCTGTAATGAAACACAGCTCAGTGCTGACTCCTGTAATGAAACACAGCACAGTGTTGACTCCTGTAATGAAACACAGCACAGCAATGACTCCTGTAATGAAACACAGCTCAGCACTTACTCCTGTAATGAAACACAGCTCAGCACTTACTCCTATCATTAATTTCATGAGAATTTTCTAAAAACATGTTTTTACAAAATTCTAAAAACATGTTTTTACCTTGTGATTACGGATTATTGAGTATAGATTGATAGGCAAAAATGTTAAAATTAAATCTACAACACAATAATGTGTGCAAAAAGTGAAGGTGTCCGACTGCTTTCTGAAGCCACGGTACATACACATACACCCCACACACGTGACATACATGCACGCAGGTTTTACACACACACACAGGAAATAGACACGTGCACACACACACTCGCATACACAGGTCCCCTTCCTCATCACTGCGTAGATCAGCCTGTCGGGCTCAGAGAGACACGGGGGGGGGGTACAGGCCGTTGGATCCATCACACCCGCTGGCAGGGGGCTCCCTGCACATCCCAGGGGCACGGGCAGGTTGTGTCACCACACATAACCTCCACTGACACACATAACCTCCACTGACACACACAACCTCCACTGCCACACACAACCTCCACTGCCACACATAACCTCCACTGCCACACATAACCTCCACTGCCACACATAACCTCCACTGCCACACATAACCTCCACTGCCACACATAACCTCCACTGCCACACATAACCTCCACTGACACACATAACCTCCACTGCCACACATAACCTCCACTGTCACACATAACCTCCACTGCCACACACAACCTCCACTGCCACACATAACCTCCACTGCCACACATAACCTCCACTGCCACACATAACCTCCACTGCCACACACAACCTCCACTGACACACATAACCTCCACTGTCACACATAACCTCCACTGCCCCCATGAGCGCAATCACCGCCCACAGCACGCTGCCAAACACATTCAACCACACTAATACCTGTCTGATAACCAAAACAGGTCTCCCTCTGTAAAGGTAAAACATATTGTAAAGATCGTTAAAAATGTCGTCTGTTTCTTGTCGACGTCCAGGGGGGAATTTGAGGACGTGACCGCAGTGTTTAATGTGAACTGCGGCTCGGTCCGGCTCAGCTTCAGGCTGGACATGGGGCGGGGAGTGACGTGCAGCGTATGCCCCCTGCCCTGAACAGCCGCCAGGTAGCGAGCACAGGAAGACAAGCACAGGGAAGGTGAGCACAGGAAGGTGAGCACAGGGAAGGTGAGCACAGGAAGGTGGGCACAGGAAGGTGAGCACAGGGAAGGTGAGCACAGGAAGGTGAGCACAGGAAGGTGAGCACAGGACAGGTGGGCACAGGGAAGGTGAGCACAGGACAGGCGGGCACAGGAAGGTGAGCACAGGAATGTGAGCACAGGTAGGTGAGCACAGGGAAGGTGAGCACAGGACAGGTGGGCACAGGAAGGCGGGCACAGGAAGGTGAGCACAGGAAGGCGGGCACAGGACAGGTGGGCACAGGAAGGTGAGCACAGGGAAGGTGAGCACAGGAAGGTGAGCACAGGAAGGCGGGCACAGGAAGGTGAGCACAGGGAAGGTGAGCACAGGAAGGTGAGCACAGGGAAGGTGAGCACAGGAAGGTGGGCACAGGAAGGTGAGCACAGGGAAGGTGAGCACAGGAAGGTGAGCACAGGGAAGGTGAGCACAGGACAGGTGGGCACAGGAAGGCGGGCACAGGAAGGTGAGCACAGGGAAGGTGAGCACAGGAAGGTGAGCACAGGGAAGGTGAGCACAGGGAAGGTGAGCACAGGAATTTGAGCACAGGAATGTGAGCACAGGAAGGTGAGCACAGGAAGGTGAGCACAGGGAAGGTGAGCACAGGACAGGTGGGCACAGGAAGGCGGGCTGTCACCCTCCTGTTCCGGCAGAGCATGGAGCCGCCATCGATCAGCCGATGGCGTCTCTCTGGAGAGAGTGACGGAAGGGCATCGCAGCGCCGTGCACGCGCCCCGCTCACGTGCGTCCGTGGATCCTCTCCTTTGTCTGATCCATCCAGGGCTCGCTCACAGGGAGGTGCTCAGAGATACGTCAGCGCTTCTTATCGCTAAATTACAAACACGGGGGAGGGGTCTGGAGGGAAACACCACAGAGTCGCCAGAGCAAGGTCGTGACCGCCACCTAGTGGCGCCGAAATATTACACAGAATTTCGCACTGATTTTCTTGTGCACCTCTCCACTATGACATATTATCCTGGACTTATCAATAATTAATAAAATGCGATACCCATAGCTCTGGAGCCATTGCACAGCCATATTTTTCGGGAATTATGCATTTTCAAAGTTGCATAAGAAATGTTCACCCAAAGACATCCCATTCGGACGCTGTGATTGTGCAATGGTGGGCTCCTTTTTGTATCCTTTTCTGGGCTTTTTGTTTTAAACTGTCAGTATGTGAACATGTCCCTTACTCGATCCAAAGGTGTGTGCGCACACATTAATGCAGATCTGCGACCTTTGACCCCACACCCATAGATACAAAGAGCAGTCAAAGACCAAATGGAAGCCAGCAGTCCCACAATGCATTGCACAATTGTGTTTTAAACTAATGTTTTGGCATTGACAGGTAAACAGAAAAAAAAACAAAAACCGAATAAAAGACATTGTTAATTTATGAATGTCAACATTTTGTGTCAGTGTTATTTTTCTAGTGGAGGTCCCCTTCAGTTACATACAGAAGTACTCCATCGTTGGAGACACGTCCTCTGTTCTGGAAGCCTTAAAACACTTTAAAACTGTAC
>NC_083770.1:48749561-48829561 GCF_963514075.1 Conger conger | reverse complement strand
GATGAACCACGACCACAGTGGCAGCCTGGAACAGGAGGGCTTGGTTCTGACCCCAGGGAAACCTTTGAACCAATCAGAAGGAGGTGGGATCGATAACATCAGCTCTGGACGCGGTCGTGCTTCCTGACGACAAAGCCTTCTCCCAAAATATACATTTAGAATGCTTTGGAATGAAGCTGGCCTTCAGTGTGCTAGTCCTGCACTGCCCCCTGCTACTGAAGAGCAGCTGTGCTGCTTCTGTAACACGCCTGGACATGCAGGAGCAAGTCTCAACATGCCTGAGCCCACTGCCGCGACAGGGGCTGCCACAGCGCACCTCTACAAAGCATTCATTTAGTAAACGGTGCGTGTGTGTGTGTGTGTGTGTGTCTACAGTATGTGTGCATGCGCGAGGGATTGTGTGTGTGTGTGTGTACAGTATGTGTGCATGCGTGAGGGATTGTGTGTGTGTGTACAGTATGCATGCGTGTGTGTGTGTGTGTCTACAGTATGTATGTGTGCTTTAGGGATTGTGTGTGTGTATGTACAGTATGTATGTGTGCTTTAGGGATTGTGTGTTTGTGTGTGTGTATACAGTATGTATGCGTGAGGGATTGTGTGTGTGTGTGTGTATGTATGTGTGTGTACAGTATATATGCGTGAGGGAGTGTGTGTGTGTGTGTGTGTGTGTGTACAGTATATATGCGTGAGGGAGTGTGTGTGTGTGTGTGTGTGTGTGTGTGTGTGTGTGTGCACGCATGCCTTTGTTTGCATGTTCACACTGTGCACGGATGGTCGTCCTTAAAGGTTCTCACCTTTTCTTATCTCGTAAAATATACACACATAATCACAAAAAGCATCTGTTGCAAATTACCAAATTGCTGCTCTTTCTGTAATTAATATAACCAGTAGCTCGTTAAAACAGCTTGTCCACGAAGCAACACTTAAGTAAAGTGCCATTAATTTAATACAGATGAGAACTGTCGGCAAGTAACACTAACAGTTAAAAAACAAAACAATAAAAATCACTGGGGCTGTTTGAAGTAACCCACACCACACCGCCCAACCCACACACACACGCACACACACACACACACACACCTTTTTTCCCCTATTCTCCAAATAGAAAGTACATGACTGGAAAGCCTCAAAGCAAACCGGGTGCGATGAATAATGACCCTATTTATTCATTAGCTGCAGTTGTTGGGGGAAAATGAAGGGTTTAAGCAGCGTGAGGGCGTAAATGGTCATTAGACCAAAGTGGCGTTTCAGGTCACACGCCTGCCCGCCCTGCTAGGCTCTCACAGGGAGCTGGGGGAAAATGGCTGGCTGTAATCCCTGACTGCAGACCCAGCAGACAAGCGAGTGGGCATGGCGTGTCGTTTCCAAGATCTCACATGATCTGTAATCCCGCACACTTAGCATTGCCAAATTCAAATAGAGATGAAGGGATGTAAACTCATTGCAATCCCTCTTCCCAGAGTAAAGTTCTGCATTAAAGCAAAACTTAAATGTCAATGTTAAATATAAATGCAAATGTTAAATGCAAGCCCTGTGTGTGGGATGTGTTAGTGGTGTTGCCATGCTTCCTTTTAAAGAATCACTGATACAAATGGGCTGTATGATTCTGAAATATATACTGTAAACTATAACTTTCTGAAATAAATGTTAAAAAAACTTCCCAATCAGCACAATATCACCATTTTGAGTATTGAGTATCAACTACTGCATTTAGAATCAACACTATACAATGGAAATACTGTCTATAATACAAACAGCACAAACCTACTTTGAGGAAATGATGCAGGCTGAATTGTTATGAACCTCTTATGGGCAGATGTGACCTGCACGTTACATCTCCCTTAACAGACAGATGAGACGCCAGCGTTGTATTTTATCATATGACCGTTTTTCTCGACACATGACCATTGAAATCGCACTCCGATTTCATAGCCAATAAGGTCATGACAAATGATGGTTACCTTACCATACAAATGTTATCAAACTACAAGCAAAACCAAGATCGACAGAGACAAGACATTGAGTTATTGATTGCCTCATTGATTCATTGATTCATTCATTGGTTTTTGAAAATTACTCCCAATACATTGAAAATACATAGGTGTTCTCAATAATCCTGCCTGGGCCATTAGCCTGCATGCTGCAGGTATCATCAGCTGCATCAGGAGCGTCAAACTCCAGTCCTGGAGGGCCGCAGTGTCTGCTGGTGTTTGTGGTTTCCTTTCAATCAGCAGCCAATTAAGGCCTTGAGAACAAGGTGTGTGGACTCTTTAGCCAATGAAATGTATCTCTCCTGCTGAAACACACCAAACACCAGCAGAAACTGCAGCCCTCCAGGACTGCAGTTTGACATCCCTGAGCTACATCCATGGCAAAAGGACACACCAGGACACACCTCATCCCACCAGGAGTCGAGGGGGTCGGGCCAAAGGTTCCCTGGGGTATCAGTTCATTACTTCCTTCCAAAGAGGGTCCTTCACCAAGCAGCCAGATGCTATCAGCAATGCCTGGCTATGCCCTACTTCAGGCCCGCAGAGCTGCAGTGAAAAGTGGAAGTGTTTCAAGCACGTTTCCACTTTCTTGCCAATTGTTATTAAAGTAAATGTACATTGTCTCAAAAATGTCAAGCGCAGTGACAATGTTTTCAGTGGTTGGCCTATTAAATACACAGAGCGCTTAATGAATTGCATGTGCGGGGATGTATTGCTGGCGTTTTTGCAGTTTACAGCAGAACGGGATGATTTACAACTAAATACCTTTTTCTGAGCAGTGCTTAATCCGCGGTGTCAAATTTTCAAACAGTAAGATTTGGCATCGCACAGTCCAGGATTTATTTATTCAATACAAAGGGGAAAAAAGTGTGAGTAAATCAAGGGGGGGGGGGGGACATCTTTCAATATATAATTTAATAAACACACACTATAGCTGCTCTCAAATCATCCAAGACGACAAAATGTTTTTCGAGCATAAGACTCTTATCTTTCTCCCAAACCACGACAGAATCAGATTAACTCACTTAAAGTGAGATCAAGTGTGAATCATATTCATATTTAATACAATTGCTCACAGCAATCCCGTGTTTAATTGCTTTCCGGACCTGACCTACTGCATAAAAGCACTTTTAAACAATGTATTTATTTTACTTTGGGAGTTTCTCTGGAGAAGACCAACTGCTGAGCATGAAGTTATATAAGGTAATGTAATGTAATGCAGATCATTAACAGCAATTTTCCATGTAAAGGAACATTTGTAGGTGGGAGAACTACTTTGTATTCTGTTCCATAGCCCGTTTCTAAACTGCTATTCTATTGTTTCTATAATGGCCGTCTATTATTAAACAGTCCACAGGTTTTACCTGGGCTAAGCCAATTTACAACAATGCCTTGGTCTGAAACACTGTTCACAATTTACTGTCCTGAGTAGGAAATCATACCTACTGTATATACATACAAATTAGATATTAAAAAGTTGTCATGAAAAATATAGAACTTCAGTTTTTGTGGAAATGTTTCTGTTGACAGTGTTGTGACAGGGGTGGCCGGTAGCATAGTGGTTAAGGTAAATGACTGGGACCCACAGGGTCGGTGGTTCTAATCCTGGTGTGGCCACAATAAGATCCGCACAGTCGTTGGGCCCTTGAGCAAGGCCCTTAACCCTGCATTGCTCCAGGGGAGGATTGTCTCCTGCTTAGTCTAATCAACTGTATGTTGCTCTGGATAAGAGCGTCTGCCAAATGCCAATAATGTAATGTAACGTGATGAATACAGAAGTTTAGGAATGTGCATATCATTACACCAGCACCATCAATATTAAATTAAACTCATAAAGTGTTCAGGATAAGGCAGGAGTTGTGGCATTGGTAAGTAGATGCATTTTAAAATACAAACTAAAACTGCACAGATTAACATTTGTTACATAACCACATCTTCATAATGCAAGTGTAACATATTCATAAGGACGTCATGAGAATAGCAGCCACATTTCAAATACAAAAATAGTTTGATTAAAAAAAAACGGTTCTTTTTCAAGAACATACATTTCCCTGCTCAGAACCAATACACAGGATCAGGGAGGGAATATTGGTTCAGTCATGCCGCTCTCTTATGCTCTCAACGTCTGGCCGTTTCTGAGTAAGCTTGCTTTTGCTGACAAAAACCATGTTATTCAGCCTCTTGGTTTGTTTCAGGTTCGTGGAACACCTGAAACACAACACCAACAAACTAATCCCCAATGCACAGATAAACAGAAAACCATTTTCCCCCAAAAAAGACTTCTCAGCTATTTACACATAAGAGAGCAATTACAGACACACACATCTCTAAGGTCCCTAAAAAAAAGTGAGTGGAGGAGAAAGAAAGAAAGAAAGAAAGGAAAAAGAATAAAAGAGAAAATATAAGGAATGAAAAAGAATGGAAGAACAAATAAAGAAACTGTTAAAAAAGAAAAAAGAATGAAAGACAGAAAATAGAAAGAAAGCAGCCGCCGCCAGCATTTAAATTAACTATAAACTCCAAGTTTTTTTTCAAAAGGTTTTACGCATGTGCATGTTCACCTCTCAGTCCATTTATTTCCCACTTATTTGCCAAACAAATCCCCCCAAAAAGGCCGGAATAATAAACGGGAGTGCACTGGGAACCTCTGTGTTCCTCCCGCTCCGGCTCCAGGGCTGGAGCCCGGCACATTCGGGGAGGGGGGGTGTTTGCCAGACATTGTGTCCCCGGGTGAACCTCCATCCAGCGCGAGAGGCTCCGGTGCAGACCGGGGGGGGGGGGGGGAGAGGAACCCCCCGCCCCCGCCCCTGCCCCTCAGAGCGCCCCCACTCGCTCCGAGAGGCACGGTGCTTAATCAGAGCCCTGTCGGCGAGCTTGCCAGAGAGGCTGTTTGTGCTGCTCCCAGCCCAGGGGACTGAAAGGAGTGCATGCTGGGGGAAGAGGTGGTGGAGGGGTTGAGGGGTTCTGGGGTTCGGGGGAGGGAGCGGAGAGGGGGGACTTTCTGCGGGTGTTGCAGCGGGCAGCTGCTGAAAGTGCTGTTTTTGAGCACAGTGTAGGTGCTTTCAACCCCCCCCCCCCCCCACATCTGCACTGCGGTTCTACCCCCCAACACCACGACCCCCCTGCCCTCCAAAAACGTAGTAGTTCCCAAGGTTTTCCAAGCTGAGGACAAGTAAAGAGAGAGGCACCCTCAATTGTACATACTTGTTAAACTTGTAGCTTTGACAGATTCTTCAACCTTCTTTTGAGGGCACAAAGCCAGGACGTTTGCACTCCAAGTGTGAGGTTCTCCACGCTCATTATACAGAAATCGATACAGACGAACACGCAGCAGTGTGAGAGAGTTTCCGCAGTGTGGTCGGATCGGGAATCTGTACAACAGCACGGCTTCCAGAGGAACTGAATGAACCACTTCATTGCAAGCGCAAGTTCCAAATTACACCCACGATACAGTAGCTGTTTGGCAATGCACAGATCTTTCTCCTTGATACGCCATAACATCGAATGGCTGTGAAAACAGGAGCTGTGGTCTTACAGCAGTTTTCAGACTGCTATTACACGGGGTCATGGCCCCTGTTTATGTTCTCACACCTCTACACCTCTAGGCCCATCTGCTCTGCACAGAAACTGCCAAACGCAGACACCAGCGACTCTCTGGGAGACAGAGTAACACAAATGAACTGCTAGTGACAGAAGGAATGTGTGTGTGTGTGTGTGTGTGTGTTTGTGTGCGTGCGTGTGTGTGCGTGTATGTGTGTGTGTGTGTGTGTGTGTGTGGGTGGGTGGGTGAGGTTGCGCCTTGTTATGACATCATAATGACCCGTCACACTGCAATAACAAATCCATGAAATTTCGATTTTGTCCTTGTACTTGGTATTTTATGATCTCACAGGGACTTGGTTTGTATCTTTTTGTTTCCACCTTGGTTCCCTTAATCACAGCAACAGGGAAATATTCATGCATCAGTTGAAGAAGGGCTAGCCTTTGGATGTAAAATAGTGCAGCTAGCCCAGTGTATGTAATGTCTGTTGTGGGCACACAAAAGTGCAAAAGTTAATCAATTGATTGTCTTCAAAGAACTCACAATATGTAGGCCTATTTTACATTTGACTTGATTTTGCTTTCTTTTTATTTTAAAGTACGTAGGGCTTTATTTTCTACCGGTGTGTTACAAGTACAAATTGTTTGAACTCTTTGACACGTCCGTCTTTACAAGCTTTTCGCCGAGTCTGAATGGAGGCACGTGTGAATTAATCCTTCACCACGTAGCTGAGTACGAAACAGCAAAACAGTGGGACTCCTGGGTAGAGTGGTGCCATCGTACCCGTGAGCAAAAGCACTTAACCTGAATTGCCTCAGTAAAACCTGCACCGTATAAACGGAGAATGCGCTAAACTTAAGTCATGTAGGACGAGTTGGATGAGAGCTTTAGCCAAGCCAATAAAACATGTATGTGTATAATTATGATACGATGCAGGCAGGAGGGACAAACAGTTCTTATTTTTAAGGGGAACCCCCCCTACCCCCGGTTGAATGCCAGTCTGAGCCTGCAGGCTCTTGCTTGCCTCCGATGCCAGCGTGAGAATAACTCGCCAACAGAGGTAACAAACACACGCAGGAGTTATCACCCTCCTGATCTGGCCATTTTCCAGGCCATTTACAAAACCCCGAAAAGGTCATTCCGCGCCTCCCGGCTCGCGCTCTCCGCCCAGCAGGGGGCGCTGTCACCGAGGCCCGCGCTGCACTGCAGCCGGCTGACACAAGGGCGTGTTTAATGGCCTGAGAAATCCTCCGCTGAGCCCAGGGCCCTGTGTTTAATTGCCAAAGTGGTTATGGTCTTTTCACAGTCGGCTTGAGACGGAGGTGAGGACGTGTTTTTTTTTTTTTTTTTTTTTTTTAGCACGCTAACGTTGAAGGCAACCAGTAAAGTCAGGTGGTGCTCATTTTCCCAGAGAAGTACCCTAGGTGGCCTCTAGCAGCCATAGGAGTTACAGGAGCGCCTCCATGGGGTTTGCCCACATATGGAAGCCATATGGGCCCACACACCTCTCTGTGAATTTGTGAAAATAATATCTGTGAACCAAAACATTTTAAAAAAAAAGAAACACAACACTGATAATGCTGATAACAGGTCCCAGCCATCGCTCCGCTCTGAGGGAGAATGTGAGTTCAGTTCCTTCAGTGGCACTGGCCTCCTGTGCGCCCTCGGAGGGCGACTCACCTGTCTGCAGACGTTTGGTTCTGTAGCCCTCCTAATTACACGTATTCGCATGCAGCAGAGGCGGGATGTCGCGCGTATTGTGACGTGACGTGACATCCGCCAATGTCTCAACCCGTCTGTCACACGCCGGGGGGAAGAGACGGACACGGGGAGACGGAGCGAATGTCGCTTCACACTGGCGTTTTATTAGGTACACTGCCGTGGTGGAGAGAGAAAGCGAGAGAACTGGAACTCTTTAACAAACAAAAATAAGGAAGGTAAAGAAAACGGAAATGGTAGTGGCAGTTGCACAGCTCTCACAAACTCAGTCATCGTTCTCCGACGCTGATTGTGAGAACAGCATACAGTAACAGCCTGGACTAACTCATCACATAGCTCAGGTGTGTGTCTACTGAACCAGTAGGTGTGGCCCTCGGATTGCCCTGCCTATGCAAACCGAGTTCCACCTGTTTTAATCAGAAATGAAGAGCCACAAACAAAGACTATGGAGGAGATCCCTAGTGGTATTGTGGGGTGGGTCGGGAGCCTAATGGAGCCAGGTTTCATCACTTCTGCTAAGTTTTACACTTTCAAACATCTGTGGGAGTTAACTTGTGTAAACAGTGAAAATGTGAAGCAAAAAAAAAGATTACAATTGTCTGAGTTTGAAAGGAACCAGGTGCACATTTCTTATCCAAATGTTCTCATCTTGATGATATTGTCAAATGGCTTTTCTGTTATAGCACTTGAGAAGTGGTGTACTTTGAATTTTCCACACATTCGTCACCATAACAAGCTGGGAATTATTCTTATTCCTCTTATTCCCGGCTATGGGAATTGCCCATCCCAGAGAGCATGTACTTCTATGACGTCATGGAACTTTCCATCTGTGTTTAGAGCCGGGGTCTCAAACTCAAGTCCAGCCGGGGTCTCAAACTCAAGTCCAGCCGGGGTCTCAAACTCAAGTCCAGCCGGGGTCTCAAACTCAAGACCAGCCGGGGTCTCAAACTCTAAGTCCAGCCGGGGGCTCAAACTCAAGTCCAGCAGGGGCGCTGTGTCTGCAGGACGTGTCCCTGCTCTTAAGTGCCTCATTTGAATGGTAAATGTCTGTATTTATATAGCGCCTTTATCCAAAGAGCTGTACCATTGATGCTTCTCATTCACCCATTCATACACACACTCACACACCAACGGCGATTGGCTGCCATGCAAGGCGCCAACCAGCTCGTCAGGAACATTGAGGGTCTCTTGCTCAGGGACACTTTGGCGCATCCAGAGCAGGATCAAACTGGCAACCCTCCGACTGCCAGACGACCGCTCTTACCTCCAGAGCCAATGTCACCCCATGTCACTGATTGGTGAGAGAGTCTGTGCACCTTCTTTCCAAGGCCAAAGTCTGGCTGTTATTTGAAAGGAAATCACTATTTGAAAGAAAATTTAATTTTACAGATTATAGTAGTTAATTAAGGTAAATTAGTACAGATAGTGGAAGCACGGATGGTGCAGTGGGTAGCACTGCCGCCTCACAGCAAGGAGGTCCTGGGTTCGAATCCCCATTGGCTGGGGCCTCTCTGTGCGGAGTTTGCATGTTCTCCCCGTGTTTGCGTGGGTTTCCTCCGGGTACTCCGGTTTCCTCCCACAGTCCAAAGACATGCATATTAGGCTGATTGGAGAGTCTAAATTGCCCGTAGGTATGAGTGTGTGAGTGAATGGTGTGTGTGCCCTGCGATTGACTGGCGACCTGTCCAGGGTGTATTCCTGCCTTTCGCCCAATGTATGCTGGGATAGGCTCCAGCCCCCCTGCGACCCTGTTCAGGATAAGCGGGTTCAGATAATGGATGGATGGATGGATAGTACAGATAGTTTGTTTTATTAACATTTGATTGGGAGGAGTGCTTTCTTGTCTGCAGGTGACCCGGTCGGTCTCAGAGTGTTAAAATAAGTGTTTGTGATGAAGCGTACATAAAGAAAACAGCTGGATTTCATCTAAAGCCATTCTATGTGAAAAAGACAAAATTATAGAGGAAATCAGGAAGGGGGCAAATAGTTTTTCTCAGCACTGCACTAATAAGGCTCTATTTGTGCAGTTGTTTGGGCTCATGAAAACCAGGGCTATGCACTCACAACGACCTGAACTTACACATCGTTTAAGGCTTAAACTTAAATCACAATATGTAACACAGATTCCAATAGATGTTCTTGACAAAATGTTCCCGTTGCTTACATACCTCACTCCTTTGAAGATTGACCAAAACATCACTTAATATAGAAGCAAAATATTTAACTTTTGTCTCCTCATCTGTCAGCAAAGAAAATGTGTAAAATAGCAAAAAGCGAAGCCAACTGTTTCTTTTTTTTCATATTTGGCAAAGCACTGAATCGTTTCACCGTTTGGTTGGCAGAGGGGAGTTATTATCGGACACGACAATGAGCTATTTCCCACCGAACCCGTCCATCAACCTACGTCATCCCGGTCCATCCGCTATCAATGAGGGGCGCCTGTTTAAAAAAGACATTTCCAACCATCCCTCACAGAAAGTGCGGTCTGCACGCTTTCAGTAACATTTGCCTGAATGCTAAAAACCAGCAGGCCATTATTGACTCCCTTCAGCGGACATCCTGTCACACAGCTCACAAATCAACCACTTGCACAGCTGGGTATTTACTGAAGTATTTCCAGTTATTTGTCTTGCTGACGGGTAAAAACAGAAATGGCACTGTTCAGCCTCACTTCTGGCAAAACTGCGGTGTGGTGATAAAGTGCCACGCCCCGACAGATAGAGCAATCCCTCAGATCGACCTATGAGCGTAAATCGCATGCGCTTCAATGCTCTTTCCATTTCCGTACGTAGCCGTCAAGCAGCTAATCCCGTAATTCTGTGTTACTGTGCCATGAACTATGCAGTATTATGGGTTTTCATGGCCAGACCATCCAGTAGGCCGCTCTAGGCGACTGCCCGTGGCGGCAAAAGACGTGGGCCGTAAATTTGGCTAGTGCTTAGCCGGTGAGCGGATGTGCTCCAAATGTTAGGAAAACAGCAGTTACAGAAGCTCAAACACAGTGAAAGTGGAAGCTTTTCATCTCGGTGAAAATACATTCTGTGTTTGACTGGATACAGTTTATTGTAGCTGTGGCTGGTGAGGTTAGAAACACAATGGAGCCATAGCCATAACATTGGGCAAATTCCCATTCATATTTTGATGCTAAAATTAGCATATTTGTAATAACAAGCTGGTGTACAGGTCTACCTAATAAAGTGGTCACTGAGTGTATATGTCAGATAAGTTATAGCAATATGGCAGTGATACTGGGCTATTGTACACTGCAGTCATAGTATCACAATCTGACCTGGTCAAATTATATTTTAGACTAGTCTGTCAATTTGAGTTACTGGGCAGGCCATCATGAGGAGGTAGGTCGATCTGTCACAACACCAGCTTAGGAGAAGTGCACATTTCAAAAATTTCAAAAGCAAAAACGACAACCAGCTTGTGGAAAATAATGACCAAATTAGTGTGCTGACTAGGCCATCAGGCTAACTGAGGAGCCTATCTAGAGGGCCAACCATCTGATCAGGAGATCTTCCCAACTATAATAGTTATCCCAGCCAGGTAGATGGTAGAGTCTGGTAACTGCACCACAGTACCGTAGGGTAGTCAGCAAAGTACTAAATAGTCTGAGCAGGCAGCCATCTTGCTACTGTATCTACCCAATTGTTAGGTGTCTGTGCAGAAACTTGCCATAGTTTTTCTTACCTGCCCTTCTACTTAGGCTGGCAGGCTAGAATACGATTCCAGTGCTATCTAGTGGACCAGCTATATTTGGGAATAATTATTTGTATTATTATTCCGTTTTCTTATCCCCTCTCCATGAACAGGAGGCAAAGGGAGAAAATGAACAAGTATATGCTTGAACCACACCAAAGACGTTCCCTACAAGCGTTGGTAGGCATGCCTGTATGTGGGCTACTTAGCGCTGCACTCACGCCTGTGTTTGGGGAATTAATGACTTTGAGCGAAGGGGTCTTTCCCGAGCTCGCCGACGGTCTCCAGATCAGTCGCGTTGTTACACAGTACGCTCGTGTGCTCACAGTGTCTCAATACCGCACGCCTTCAGATCGGGGAGTTTAGATGGATGTGCTCCCATGGAAACAAACGCTTGTGCCACATCTGGAAATGATTTCCACCCCCCACCCCCCCTGCCTTCAGCACTAAACTATGTGATATCACAGCCTGTAAATAAGTGCGAGACCCTTCACTGCCTCTCACGTTCAGCGTGGGGGAATTTTAAAAACGTATGTCAGGGTCTCCTTGTACCCATCACAGTATCCATACACACTCACCAAGCACTTTTTTTAACTTCATTACACCTACCTCATGCGATTATCTAATCAGCCAATTGTGTGGCAGCAGAGGTCAATAAATACCTAATAAAGTGCTCAGTGAGTGTACATCAGACCTCACATCTAAACCAGGGGTGCACAATTCCGATCCTTGTGGACCTACCTGCCTTTTGGTGTTTGTTCCAAAAAATTATCTCTGTATACTATGCTGGTTGACTACTTGAACTCAGTAAAATCTTTTGGATTCACTCGCAGTCTGTCCATAGCTGGTGCTTATACAAATTATATTATACTGAGCTAATTCAATTTTCGGATTTTGCAGAAGTTGGCCCAAAATCTGAATAACCCCTGCGATAAATCAATAACTTTGTAGGAGCACTGATTTGTACAAGCTAAGTCTTGACAATTCTGTTGTTCCTAAGTCCTCGTGCTGCAGGGTGAATTGTATTTCCTTGTTTTAATGAACCTGAAAGTGTTGTCTGACACATTCCGTTCCTCATTAACACGGCGCTGATGACTGGTGTGGATGACGTGCTGATTGGTGATTTGGACAGAACATTGTGCATCACAGCACTGGTGTGAAAATGAAGGGAATGACATCACGCTGGTCATTTCTCAAACCCCTTTTTTTATCCTTCTAGGCAATAGGTAGAGGTCACAAAATATTGCTGCATTACACATAATCATGTTTGTAAAAGAAAGAAAGAACGAGAGGACATGTGTTTCTATTTATCCATTCCCAGTTAAGTAGTTTGACGTTGAAAATGAAAAATGATATTGCCTGACTGCACAGGAATTTAAATATTACAACATCATAACATTCATAAACCACCAAGGACAAAAATCCTGCAAAAAACAGAATGGAAACAGAAACAAGAAGCTTGTTTGAACATCTCGAGAACTCCAGAAATGTGAATGAGGACAGAGAGCACAGAGCAGAGCTTTACTGTACCAAAGTGCAGTACATAATTATCATTCAGGCGGAGCCAGACAGGCATCCTGACAATAATAATAATAATAATAATAATAATAATAATAATGATAATAATAATAATAATAATAATAATACTTTACATTAATTTTCATTGCATCGTCTTAAAGGTACAATCGGTACAATCATAGCAACAACAACCCCCTTCAAACCAGAACACTGTTTATCCCTCCCCATTCTCAGTAAACGTGCCGACGTTGAAACGCCATTGGCTGAGGCAATTAGAACCAATTTTCAACCAATGAGCTTGAATTATTGTACAGCCGTACAATGTTATGATACAGAGTGTCGGTCCGTCAACTGTACATTTGGAAACCCGACTATGAACACAGGCAGGGGCGAGTCAACATGTCAGTGAGCCTTTTTCAATGATAGGAAGGGATACACAGTGGACTTTTAACAATGTTTTAACACAAAAATCTTACCTATTGTACCTTTAAATAATTGGGGGAAAAAAGCCATCACAGAAATGGGGGTTTGGACAATAAGGGAGCAAGGCCGAGGCTTACCTGGAGGAGGCAGACTAGCGCACAGCAAACAATCAGCCTACGTGCCCTTCAGCAACATGCAGTGCAGGGAACCCCCACCAGGCGCCAAGCCTCCTCTGGACACACAGCTGCTGCGAAAGACCAAAGGGGGAAATGATGAGCACAGGGGGCAAGGTCAAAACCACATCGAAATATACCCGTCGGTACCATGCAGAAATAGAAAATCAACTGCAATAAATACTGACTAGCCTACTACGAGTCAACCATGCAAACAAAAGAGGCACAAAAGACAGACAAGAATAATTAAGTAAGCAGTAAAAAAACAAAAAAAAACAACCAGAGTAAGTAAGATGTATGCACATGTTCCTCATTGGATAGGCCAAAACAAAGACAAAGAGGAAAAAACCAGAAGCAAACCAAAATAGAGACAAGACAGCAGCGTTTCCGCTTGTCAATACACTTTGCCTGGCAAGCAACAGATACACGGCCTCAGGCTCCCTGTCAAGCCAGGCCACACGATCACCACCAGAATGCACAGCCTAGGAACGCTTCTTACATCACCTTATGTGCTATCCTTTTACCCCCCGAGCCTGGGGGGGGGGTTCACCCGGGCTATATTTCGGGACACACCTCCAGCAGCCATGCCACCGAGTCGTCATCCAGAACCGTCAGACCATGCGTCCCGTTGGGTGCCCGATAGATCGGGCAGTACAGGATGACATGGTCTGAGGTTTGTTCCTCTGCGCCACACTCACAAACCACACTGGAAGCCGAACAGCTGCAGCTGAACACCGAAGGACCCCCATCGGTGAGCTCACTCAAATAAAAAGGTTTGATACGTTCGTGTGTTCAGAGATGCTCTTCTACATACCACTGTTGTAACGCATGGTTATTTGAGTTACTGTCGTCTTCCTGTCAGCTTTGACCAGTCCGATCATTCTCCTCTCACCTCTCTCAGTTTTTTCCCCACAGAGCTACCACTTTTTTTTTTGTTTTTCCACAACATTCTCTGTAAACTCTGGAGACCGTTCTTGGATGAAACTCCCAGGAGAGCAGCAGTACTGTGATACTTCAACCACCCTGACTGGCATCAACAATAATATGATGGATGGTCCAAGTCACATTTCTTCTCCATTCTGAACAACTACTGAACCTCTTGACCATGCCTGCATGCTTTTGCTGCCAGTTGATTGGCTGATTAGATATTTGTATTAATGAGCTGGCGTATAGGTCTATCTAATAAAGTGGTCACTCAGTGTATATATATTAATTATTTCAAACCTAATAAAAAGGGGGTGTTAGTCAAGTAGTCCACTTGTTTCTGACCTTAGTACCTTAGTTGTGGAGCTCCCCTGTTCTTAAGCGATTGCCTTTATGCTGGGAACAGGGTCAAAGAAAACATACAGCCCAAAAACACACATGGTTGTGGTTAACAAAAAGTATATAGATATACAGTACGAAATCAGATTTACGTATGAATTACATTTTGTGTCAGTTTGTTTTTATCCTAAGTAAGAAAAAAGAATTAAAAAGCTGACAAGTTGAATCTAGAAAGATCTGTAATAAATGTATAGATCAATCTCTAGGCAGCTCTTATAATTATCAGCATTACTGCAATTTTGATATGGTCCGAAACACCCTCTGGCCTTGTGAAAGCAGCTTTCTGGCAACAGTGCTTCAAAAGAAATCTTTTCAAAAAGAAAAGTGCATTTTAGACCACATGATCCCGAAAACCGTGGCCGTCTGCTCAAAACTGTACAGCATCAGGCATAAACACCATGAACACAAACCATACGGGTGTAACAGGCGGGCAGGGAATGGTCTCACCTAAGAGGAACCTGCCACTGGAATCGGACTGTGACTGGAGTCCAGTTCTGGGGAAACAAACCGTGGGTACTGTGCTCACTTCCACTCCAACTACAGAAACTAATGTGGTTTAAAAAATGTTTCTGCCACACACTGCATCTTCACGTCTTCTTTTTTCTAGCCTCTCCTGAGAGGTGGAGCTAGGAGTAGCGTAGTGGTTAAGGTACATGACTGGGAGCCATAACGTCAGTGGTTTGAATCCCGGTCGAGCCACAATAAAAATGATCCGCACAGCCGTTGGGCCCTTGAGCAAGGCCCTTAACCCCACATTGCTCCCCGGGCGCTGCACTGTGGCTGCCCACTGCTCCTAGGTAACTAGGATGGGTCAAATGCAGAGGCCAAATCAACCCATGGGGTTCAATAAAAGTGTATCTTATCTTATCTTATCTAGAAAGAGGCGCAAGAAAAGGAACAAAGGTGAAAAAAAGGCGATGAGCCCAGTGTGTATAATTTCTGTATGATTCGTGTGTGTATGATAACACACTTGGGCAGGGGAGAGGAATGTGCCGACACACTAAATCATCATCATCACATCAACAATGATCCGCAGCCCAGAAACCTCAAACTCCGCAGCCAATCCGGGGCCTTGAGAACAAGGTGTGCAGACTTAACTAATCAATGACTTAAATTACGCACTGGAGTGCAGAAAGGACATGTTATTGTGCCTCCACATCGACGCGAGTCCAAGGCACTCTGGATGACACGGCAGATAAACTCTGTGGCACGGGAGTGGTACCCGCTCCAGGGAATCACCGTTTCAACACTTCACCCGACGTCTCCCCCTCTTCGCACCAGGGGGCAACTGCAACATTTACGCAGTGTTCCCCTAAAGGCTCCTTCACTGTATCTTCAAACCCCGGTCACACCGTGACGAAACGGTGCGCTATTCGAGATCCAGGAGGGCGCAGCCATCATCAAAGCCGCCGCAGTGGGAAAACAAACCTGCTCCTCGTAGCGCGTTTGCCTTCTGCTAGTTTTTCCCCGCACGCTCTTTTTGAGGATTAGGTCTGGACTCTGACGCCCGGGTGCCAGCGCGTCTGTGCTGGTCCACCAAAGCTTTCGCTTTCGGCATGAAAAACACCGGCCCGCTTTAAACAAATATTAGTTGTTTGAGCATGCAGATCAATTGCTGTGTCTAATTTCAACAAATTTGTTTTCTCAGGACATTAAGCTCCATTTCAAAGCCAGCACCCGCATCCCAAGGTCAGGAGGCCCCTTCCACCAAAATCCAGGAGCTGCACACCTGCTGAAACAGCCAAAATACAACCACCAACACCCCAATCCACCCAGAGGGACTCTACACACCTGCTGAAACAGCCAACCCCAAATACAACCGCCAACACCCCAATCCACCAAGAGGGACTCTACACACCTGAGGGACTTCAATATTGTCTGACATGCTGATGTTTACTACCCAGTTCACCTTTGTTAATCAGGGATCATTATAGATATGCCTGTGTGTATGTGTATGTCATTCACAAAGCAAATAAATATTACATGGCACTACTATTGGGTATGCTGATCAATGGACACAGCTCAGTAAAATTATTCTACAAAACTGGTACAGTACATTCATACAATTCAGTATATATAAGCAGTATAGTATATAGAACAGTATCGAGCTACTCTTTATGAAAGAAAATTCATCTTCACACAGAAAGTGTATAGCTGCATTAGGTTTAATACATGTTTCATTAAAAGCACATGAAAGAAAATAATAAAAACCAATATCCCACACTTATGAAATGTAAGTGAAAGGGAACTTTTCCAGAAACCACCTAATGCACACTTGAATTGAATTAATTAATTCATCCATTCATTATCCTAACCCGCTTATCCTGAACAGGGTGCTGGAGCCTATCCCAGCATACATTGGGAGAAAGGCAGGAATACACCCTGGACAGGTCACCAGTCCATCGCAGGGCGCACACACCATTCACTCACATACTCATACCTACGGGCAATTTAGACTCTCCAATCAGCCTAACCTGCATGTCTTTGGACTGTGGGAGGAAACCTGGAGGAAACCCACACAAACACGGGGAGAACATGCAAACTCCGCACAGAGAGGCCCCGGCCGACCGGGATTCGAACCCAGGACCTCCTTGCTGTGAGGCGACAGTGCTACCCACAGCACCATCCGTGCCGCCCCTGAATTGAATTCAGTTGAAGCAAAACAGAAGCAATGCGATTCTGTGAGCATTTGTGCCCTCTAGTGGGCAGTCAAACACCTGCCGTCCTTTATAAAACACCCACAGAAACAACTTTCACTAAAAATGATTCTTCCAGAGGAATTTCAAGTGACAAGAACTAGAAGCATTGACCTCTGACATATTGTTTCGACAGTTACTTCAAACTTAAAAGAGCCGGAACGAGCATTTAGGCCAAGTGTTGGCACGTCACATCGACGTCAGGATCTCGTTCGGCGTGCCCGGAGAGTGCGAGAGTTTAAACACACAGCTGTGGGAGGAGAGAGGCTGGAAAACACTGGTGTGAAGAATCCGTGAGGATTATGCCACGTTATGTATTCACATAGACCTTGTCAAGACCGGCAAAACTTTAACTACTACGTTATCATGAATTTCTAAGATTTTCATTTCAGTATACATGTCCACTAGCAAAACATTGACAATATAAGCAGTGCAGTAAAACAAAAACAAACAAAAAAAAACTAAATAATGAGTGAAAATAAATCTGTGACAGCACGATTATGGGCTTGTTGGCCACTTGGTGGCGCTAGAGAGAAGGGTTGAAAATGCATGCTTTGGCAGGACATAACTCCTGAACTCCAACTGACCAATTTGCACAATACTTGGAAAATGGCATTGACTGGCGAATTTCTAAAATCCTTTTTTGAAAAAAGTGCTGTAGTTCCTCAGTTGTAGATGTCCTGGTATGATAATTACAGACTTTGCACTGGACATATGTTCATGGCCTTACAACCAATCAGATATAGATTGTACCTAGCAGACGCAGTGGTTTGCTGTATGACCTTGAGATGCACAAATGGGACTCACACATCCCATTTGTACCTCGCTGTGGATAAAAGCGTCTGCTAAAAATGCAATGTATTGTAATGACATGAAAGAGTGATACCGGAGATTCAATGATCATTTAATAACCAATAATACTGAAGGCAGGGAAATGTGGTCACAGCAGGTTTAATTCTGGTACAGTTTGCTTAACATAACGCAACACTATTCTGCTTAAACTGAGGATTCACTGGTAAACAACCCCAAATATTTTCTAATTGTAAACATTCACAAAAATAACGTGATGCAGAAGAACAAAGCTTTGTGTTTCTTTGCAAATGCTTTCTTTCATGAAGCTGAAACATGAACAGTTATAAAAACATATAATCACATTACAATCATCCCCGCTCCCATAAACTGAATGCAGGGAAAAATACTGTGGATTTAATAAGTGGATTTTGGAAATATGATAAATATATTTCACAGCAGTGTATTAAAACCAATATACTGTCAAGTTTTGATATATCAGGGTCTTTCGCCTCACTATACTTCCTGCAGGTCCGTACGGGTCCTAGGTATCAGCAAAAATCTTAAAATATAAGTTACTCAGATGTAAATTGATAAAAAAACATTATATTTTTTAATTGTATTTTAGTACTTTCACTTGCCCACAGAGTGCAATGCATTTAGCATTTCATTCCCTCAGAGGACAAGTAGCCAATCATGTAGCTGTATTTGGCATCAACCATTGAAATGGAAGAATTATAAATGCCACAAATGAGTCATTGAAATGTTTGTTGTACGGAAAACAAGAATGAGGAAATACTGCCATTACAATATTACAGAAAGAAACCGAAATACATAACCTCAGTGAGCACTTTATTAGGTATTCATTAGACAAATTCTTTTTTTTTTTTTTTTTACTAATTAAGACTTCTTAATTCTGCTGCTGTAACCTATCCACTTAGAGATTAGATGCCTTACATGTTCAGAGATACTCTTCTGCATACCACTGTTGTAACGTGTCGTTATTTGTGTTACTGTCACCTTCGACCAGTCTGGCCCTTCTCCTCTGACCTCTGTCAATAACAACGTGTTTCTGTCTGCAGAACTGCTGCTCCCTGGATGTTTTTTGTTTTTCACACCATTCTGAGTAAACTCTAGAGAAAATCCCAGGAGATCAGCAGTTATAGAAATGAAACCAGCCCGTCTGGCACCAACAATCATGCCACGGTCGAAATCAGAGATCACATTTTTTTCCCCCATTCTGTTGGTTGATGTGAACATTAACTGAAGCTCCTGACTCATATCTACATGACCGCATGCATTCCAATGCTGCCACATGATTGGCTGATTAGATAATCACATAGTTTTATGCATGTGTACAGTGTACAGTCATTCCTAATAAAGTGCTCAGTGAGTGTATACCAATGAGGGGTTTTCTCCACTGAGAAATCCTACATTTTCGCCATGTTTATTATATTTGATATTTTGGAATTCATGAGAGCTATGTGGAAATCTACCACAATGAAAAAGATATTTGCCTGAGATACTGTCATATGAGCAATTGCCCCCAAATGTAGTGGCCATTTTGAACATAACATGGACTGCTGAATTGAAATAGCTCCTGAAATCTTGTTGTCTGATTTGAGATGGAATGATCATAAGAACAACCAAGGTCCCTTGGCTTCACTTAACAAAAAGATAACAATAAAATTGATCAAACTTACATGTATTTTTAACGGACAACAGAGAATGGTGCAATAAAAATGAAAAATCTCCAGAGAATGACAGTTCTTGGGCAAAAATGCGTCGTTAATAGAGAGGTCAGTGGAGAAGGGCCAGACTGGTCAAAGCCGACAGGACTGTGATAGCAACTCAACCAACATGTTACAACAGTCAATGAACAGCATCTCTGAACACACAAGACGTTGAAACTTATGCAGCAGAAGACCAATACATCAAAAAACAGGTTGGTTTAAAATAATAAATACCTACTAAAGTGGTCATTGTGTATTTATTTAAAAAACGTCATTTATAGAAAACCAAAAACAAAACAAAAATCCAGCACTTGTTCACCATAAAGGGGCCAATGCCCACTCACTCACTCACTCACTCACTCACTCACTCACTCACTCACTCACTCACTCACTCACTCACTCACTCACTCACTCACTCACTCACTCACTCACTCACTCACTCACTCACTCACTCACTCACTCACTCACTCACTCACTCACTCACTCACTCACTCACTCACTCACTCACTCACTCACTCACTCACTCACTCACTCACTCACTCACTCACTCACTCACTCACTCACTCACTCACTCACTCGCACAGAAAATATCTATGGTGATCTTTCAAATGTAAAAACACTACAGGAAATGGAACAGGCATTCAGAGAGTCAGTGTTGTCTTGAGGGGGCAGCGGCCGCTCCCTGGAGCACCTTGCACATTAACAGAGGAGAAGAGGAGCAGGGGTTCACTGATGACAGCCGCTGCAGGTGAGGAACTCCAGCGTGCGACACGCGAGGCCCGGTCCCTGCCGTCAACGCCCTGCGGGAAAGGAGAACACGCATGTCTCAAACTGAACGTCCACACAAAAACCTAAAGCTCCCAACCACGATGCAAACCGGTAAACTCCAACACATTAAAGGCCCCACACACAGCTTTTGAGCTTCTCATATCTAACAGGGTTGCCTGTAGCGTAGTGGTTAAGGTGCATGACTGGGACCCGCAAGGTCACTGGTTCGATCCCCGGTGTAGCCAAAATAAGATCTGTACCTTGAGCAAGGCCCTTAACCCTGCATTGCACCAGGGGAGGATTGTCTCCTGCTTAGTCTAATCAACTGGATGAGAGTGCCTGCCAAACGCCATTAATGTAAAGATTTTTGTTCCATACTGAGTAACACAAATCACAGCTGGCACACTTTGGCGTTTCGATAGGCAAGTGAAACACAGCAAACGGCTAAAACTCTGACAAAAACAATGAACATGTTGCCGCAGAATACTGGTGCGGTTTGCTGGGACCTGCAGGGAATCGATGGATTTACCCGCAAAAATCATGTATTTATTATAATATGTATTTGTCTCCATCTGCATCATTGTAGCGTGAGTGTGTGTGTAGAGGGGGTGAGAGGCTGCTTACAGCTGGAGTGCTGTTTGAGGACGTGACGCTGCAGATGATGTGCTGCTCGATATCTCCGTCTGCACGCACAACACTTCAGCTTCTTCAGATCTGCACAGCCAGAGAGCAGTGAGGAGAGAGGAGTCAGGACACACACGTGCACGCATGTTCACACACACACACACACACACACACACACACACACACACGCACGCACGCACGCACGCACGTTCACACACACACACAGAGCCAGAGCGCAGTGAGGAGAGAGGAGTCAGGACACACACACGCGCACGCACGCACGTTTACACACACACACACACACACATACACACACACACACACACAGAGCCAGAGCGCAGTGAGGAGAGAGGAGTCAGGACACACACACACACACATGCACGCACGCACGTTTACACACACACACACACACACACACACACACACACACACACACACACACACACACACACACACACACACACACACACACACACACACACACACACACGAGCCAGAGCGCAGTGAGGAGAGAGGAGTCAGGACACGCACACATTCACATGCACGTTCACACACACACACACAGCCAGAGCACAGTGAGGAGAGAGGAGTCAGGACACACACGCGAACGCACGCACGCACGCACGCACATACACAGGCACGTTCACACACATAGAGCCAGAGCTCAGTGAGGAGAGAGGAGTCAGGACACACGCACACGCATTCACATGCACATTCACATTCACACACACAGTGCAGTCAGTAGAGAGGAGTCAGGATACACACACGCACGCACACATGCACGCACATTCACAAGCACATGCACAGAGCCAGAGAGAGCACCCCACGCACACTCACCGCAGTGCGCCTGCAGCACGTGTCTGCACAGGTCCGTCCGGGCCCTGAAGCTCATGTTGCAGCTGCCGCAGCGGTACCGGGAGCTCCGGCAGTGGGCCGACGCCACGTGCTGATCCAGAGCCTTGCTCCGACCGAACCACCGGCCGCACAGCAGACAGAGCGCCCGCCTTCCCCCTGAGAGACAAAGCAAAGGCGCTACATCACTCTTCCCCCTGAGAGACAAAGCAAAGGTGCTACATCACTCTTCCCCCTGAGAGACAAGGCAAAGGCGCTACATCACTCTTCCCCCTGAGAGACAAGGCAAAGGCGCTACATCACTCTTCCCCCTGAGAGATGAAGCGAACACACTACATCACTCTAAAGCACACCACGCACCTTCCCCCTGAGACAAAAACACTACGTCACTTTAATTATCCATTTAAAATTACATCTGGAACACAATAAAGTGTGCAAAAAGGGAAGGTGTCTGAATACTTTCTGAAAACAGTTGATGATTTACTCAAAAGTTATGCAATGCCAAAGTCGGGACGGAAAATGACCAAAAAGCGTTTCAAAGTTACACACCAAGTGGTGCTGATGTTCTTTTTACATGTTCACACAAGGTTTTATCAAATTGGAGCGGTCCCCCCCGCCCCCCACACCCAGTGACCCCTTATCATGAGCATTATCATCACACCAATTATTGATGCTTAAAAGAGGTAACAATACCAAGCCGGAGCAGCAGATACTTGAGGAATGAAAGCAGGATTTCATGACTCCAGCAGATTAAACCGCCCACAAGCTCAATCTGCCCCTGCCTTCACAAACGGCCACACAAGGCTCACCTGAGTTCAGCCATTTCTGTGTCGACGTGCGGTTTCGTATGCACTTCAGGACCCAACACCGCCACCTTAGTTTGTCTGTGGGTAATAAAAAAAAAAACAATAGGAAAATGGAATGGCAAATTCAGGCATGAGTCAGTCCCACCAGTAGAGGGCGGTGTGTGTGTGCACAATGCTTTTCTGCTCCAGTTCTCAGGGTCACATTTACCAGCACGGGGAGCGACGCCTTTGTCTCCGAATGCCGAAGAGGGGTCACCGCCCTCCGGTTGTGGCCAGTCCCCTGCGGATGGGGGCACTTCCTCTGCAGAGGAGGAAGAGGAGTGCCGTGTTCATGCTGCTGGTTTATTCATGGGCCTCTGGGTCGTCATGGCGATAGCGCATTTCTGCGTTCCTGAGAATAAGGCTCATTCTCTACTGTATGTCGCTCAGGATAAAAGTGTCTGCCACGTGATCTTAATGTCGCGCAACACACCTCTTCATTGCAAAGTAATACGTGACAGTTAGCAGTCACCAACGTGAAGGTGACAACGTCGTCATAATAGAGCTGACCATGGCGAGTCATGTTTTACCCATAAGTCCCAAAGCAGGTTGAGAATCTGCTGCTTTAACCATCAGCAGTCCTGGTTTACCTGCCATTGGCAGGAACTCACCTTGAGATGTGACCAGTGACTTTACGTTGCTGATCTGGATCATCGACAAATAATCTACAGGAGGAAAAAAGGAAGAAAAAAATAAAATTAAAAATTTAAAAAAACTTGTAACAGTACACAGTATCAGGTTCGTTTCACCCTCACGCACGCAGCCTGATCCCAAACTCAGGACATAAAAGCAGGAAGATGGAGAACGCCTCCCGCTCACCGGTGTGGGGCTCCTGACTCTCTGCGGAAGGACTGCTGCCTGAAGCTCCGCACACGGCCTGGTCCTCGTGCACCCACACCCACCTCCTGTTCTCCTTGTCTCCTGCGTTCTCCGGTTCTGCGAGAACGGAGGGGTTCAGGCTCAACACAGGCGCACGGACCGGGTCGTGGCTCCAACACAAGGATAATTACGGCAGTTAGCGGTTGACCCCGTTCGCCCCCCTTACCCTGGCCGGCGTGGTGTAGCTGGTGCTCCCGAAGGGCCCCCTCGTCCATGAAGCTCTCACCACAGTAGGGCACGCTGCAGCAGTACACCAGCTGATCTGCTCCCAAAACCAGAGGAGAAACAAGCACCGTCAGCGAGGCGACGATGGAGCAGGAGGGTTTTTAATCGAAGACGTGACATGAGCTGTGACTCGGGCGCCCCCCCCTCGCCCTCGCACCTGTGGGAATGCTCTCCACCCCCCACCACTGGACCAGTGCGGCAGGATCCAGGCTGGGCCCTGCGGAGGCTGAAGACAGGGGCAACGCATGAAGCCAGGGAACAGCCAAACGCCCTAAAGCCACCTCCTGAGGTATCCAAGGCAGGTCCTCTTTAGGGGCAGCCAGCAGCCTCACGGCTAAGCGGCATAAATGGGACCAGGAAGGTTGGGCGTTCAAGTCCTGGTGTAGCCACAACAATAACATCCGTACAGCCGTTGGGCCCTTGAGCGAGGCCCTTAACCCCGCATTGATCCAGGGAGATTGTCCCCTGCTTAGTCTAATCAACTGTAAGTCACTTAAAATTCAGCTAAACAACAAATTATTATTATTATTATTATTATTATTATTATTAGTGGTCTCACCGGCAGCGGGCTCGGGGGGGAGTGTGTGCGGACGGCGGGCGGGGCTGGGGGTAAGATGGCCGCCGCCAGGGCCCTTGTGCGGAGCGGGCTCCCTGGCCTCGCGCTTCACTCTCTGGGACAGACGGACCGCCGGGGGAGCCGGCCTGGAGCTGGAGACCCCTTCTTTGTGCCGGCCGCACCCCTTCCTCAGGTGCCTCTCGTACCAGATCTTGGACTGGTACAGCTTTCCACAGTCGCACGTGAACGGACCTGCAGAGGGGACGGGGAAACGCCATTAAATCACCACAATATCACTATGGAGACAAGGACAAATGTCACAATGAACTATGGGTAATGCACAGTACTGTGCAAAAAGTCTTAGGCACTCTAGATTTAATATACACTTGGTCGATGAGGTTTACTTTTTCAGCACTGTGTCAACTGATATAGTATGTCAGTAGAAAAGAAGACATTTTGTGATTTATTGGCAAGAATGAATTTTCCCCCCAAAAAATTCAATGTTACAGAGTTACCTTTCATTTTTTAAACTGCATCAATGTTCTTGGATACACTGTCCTGAAGTTTCATCAGAAAATGAGCTGGTAGTTTGTTTCAAACATATAGGAGAACCTTCGTTTAACTCTCCAGGTAATGGAGAAAAATTCAAACTTGGGAATCTCAAATTTGCTCTTTTCCACAGACAAACATATGCAGATAAAAATAAACATCAAAGACCAAATTTATATTAAAAAATTGAAATTAAAACCTAAGACTTTTGCACAGTGCTATAGGTCACTATAGCACTAAAGACGATGTTTATCACTTCTGCCTGACAGAAATGTGCTGAAGAGTGAGAACCTGGGTCCAGAAGGTCCGGTTCCTGACTGTCGTCGCCCGCTTTCTCCTCAACGTCCCACGACCCGCTGGCCTCCGTCTCCCCGATGTTGGAGTCGCTGTCTTCGGACTCCTCCTCGCTGGGGTCGTCCTTGACTAGAAATCATACCGAGATGAGGCCAAGAGGAACCAAGCTGGGATTCAAGCCATGGTGTCCCGGGGACCCCTAACCCAGTGCCCCTCACTCCTGGTCCTGGAGGGCCGCAGGGTGTGCTGGGGACCCCTAACCCTAACCCAGTGCCCCTCACTCCTGGTCCTGGAGGGCCGCAGGGTGTGCTGGGGACCCCTAACCCTAACCCCGTGCCCCTCATGCCTGGTCCTGGAGAGCCACAGAGTGTGCTGGCTTTTGTTCTTAGGCAGAAACCTACCCCACCCATATTCCTCACCTCCATTTTGCATTTATCTCTCCAAACAGAAGAGGTTTAGCAGCTGAGACTGACAACAGAATGAGGAAAGCAAACAAACGCACCTTTCCCCGGGTTCCCCAGGATGGCTAGTTTCCTCATCCGTAGTCGGGGCGACACGGGGATATCTATGCATGAGAAGAGACACAATCTGCAGAATTAGTCTCGTCACTGAATCACCTGGAAACCACCAAGGCCTGCCACGAAGTTAGATGAGAACATTTTTACATTTGAACCCTGACAAATCTATCAATGATCTATCAATTTTACAATAAAGTCTAAAAGCACAATGATAGTACATGAGACAGAAATGCCTATTCTTAAATCATTTTCAGTTGCAGTCGCAGGCAGAATTACCAAATTGTGTGAGACATACTAACAAATGGGCGATTCTGTGAATTTTAGCCTCTGACAGAAGACCAGCAGTATCATATTTTGACCCAAAATCATAAAAAAATATTACTTGCAGCAAGGAAAGAAAACACGTTTAGAAATACTTTTTCCGGGCAGTCTACAGCTTTTTGCTCCACTATCCTCAAAGTCTGCGCATGGATATCAGGTGATTCATTTGATTATAAGATTTCCCTCTATGTAATTGTTTATAATTCAGCACAATATGGACCTGCCTCCCGTTGATTTGTCCAGCTGGATATTCTCAGAAATCAGGGATGAACCAAGCAGGGATTCAGGACATGCTTGCCACCCCTGCAGGGTTTGAGGCAGCCGGTCCCATCCCTGTACCGCCTGTAGACTAGTGTTCCTCACTCCTGGTCTGAGCTGGGGAACCCTAACCCTTACCCAGTGTTCCTCACTCCTGGTCCTGGAGAGCCACAGGGTGAGCTGGTGAACCCTAACCCTAACCCTAACCCAGTGTTCCTCACTCGTGGTCCTGGAGAGCCGCAGGGTGTGCTGGCTTTTGTTCGCAGGCAGCAACCATCTACCCCACCTATAATCCTCACCTCCATTTTGCGTTATTATCAGGCTTAGCAGCTGAGACGGCAAATTACATGACAACAGAATGAGAGAGACAAACAAACGCACCATTATCCACCTCCAGGTTGGCTGGCTTCCGGATCCGTAGTCGGGGCAACAAGGGGACATCTGTGCATGAGAACCCACAGAACGAGACATTTCAGCCAAAAATCATGAAAAATATTACTTGCAGCAAGGAAAAAAAAATAACGGCAGCGTACAGTCACAGTGTTAAGGCCCGGACACACCAAACCGACGGTCGGCCGCGGAGCGCCGACAAAGATCGCCTCGCGTCGATACGCGTCGTTAATGTTGGCTGTGCCGAACACACCGCAACGACGGTCCGCCGACGGCCGAGTTGCACGTACGTTCTGCGCCTGCGTGAGAGGTAATAACTCTCCATACCAGCAGGTGGCGGTAGTCTGTATTTGTCTTTCAAAAAATGGAAACCGGAAGACCGGGGAATGCGTTTGCATTGCGTTAGACCTAGAAGCAGTCATTGTCTCGCTCACAAGAAACAGTTTGCAGCAATTTCCTTGTTCTCTCGCTATTTAGTAATACTAATCGAAAATTATGTCTGGTAGTGATAGTAACTTTGGAATGGCTTGCTTTCGTCGCTTCCGTTTCTCTTCTCGTGCACTGATTCGCTAGCTGGACAGCCAATCAGAGAGCTCTCTCTCATTGACGGCTCCAGGGGAATCGGCGTCGGAGACCTCCAAAACACGCCGGACACACCGGAAAGACTCGGCCGACAGGGCGCCACCGACGTCCGACGGCCGACCGTAGGTTTGGTGTGTCCGGGCCTTTAGTGACGACGTGGCACACTGAGGACAGCACTGAGCAGGCCTACGCTGGGGCAGAATGCAGAAGCTCACGCGAACCGCATTTTGAACCAGAGGAGCAGAAAGGAGGAGCAGTTAGGAGGAGCAGTTAGGAGGAGCAGTTAGGAGGAGCAGTTAGGAGGAGCAGAAAGGACTCACTGGAGAGAGGATGCCTACCTTTCCAGGTGCGCTTCGGCTGTGCCTTCTTAATCACTGCAAAAACACGAGAGGCAGATTACTGAAGGCTCAACATGGTGTGACCCTGGGATTATAAGGTTCTATCTGCCGTCTGGGTGGTTTTGAGATACTGTGCTTCAAAGAAACCAAAGTGAATGCGCTCCAAGCAGACATAACCTTTTAAATTTAGCATTTTTCGGCGGTAAGAGCAGTTGTCTGGCAGTCGGAGGGTTGCCGGTTCGATCCCACACTGGGTGCGTCAAAGTATCCCTGAGCAAGACACTGACGTTGTGGGAGGAGCGTTGGGAGGAGTTACGATAAGAAAAGTGTGGATGATTTGCCAGAATGAGGTTCGAGGAGGAGTTGTAGGTGGAGTAACTGTGTATAAAATGGGTGTACAAATGCCAGTCGGGGTTCAGTTCTGGAGAGCTGATCCGGCTTTATGCACGTGTGCTAATAAAGTCTGATTTTCCTGAAGATCTTGCTGCCTGGTGTCGTCTTTTCCCTCGCGAAGATGTTTTTCGACAAATTGAAGATTTGGACTCTGTCGTTTCCTAGACACGACAACACCTAACCCCCAATGACCCGTTTCGATGTCTGTTGCTCAGACCACCAGCAGTTTCTTTCTTTTTCAGGACATTCCAAGTTGTCGTACAAGCTATCACCAACGCTATCCCCTCTTTTCTAAGCAGCAAAATGGCTTGCTTTTTGCTAATCTTTTTGCAATTCTCAAACAGCAATCCTTGGGTTACTTATGGCCTCCCTCCTTACTGTCTGTTGGGATAATATGCCCCTGCACCCTCTTTCTAAGTTTCCAATCATTCCATACGTTTCACACCTTTTCATTAGTGCAATTACAAGTGCTGAGTGGTACGTTTAACCCTTTATGTATGGTTTTGTACCCATTACCCGACTTGTGATGGTGAATTACCATCTGTGTCTGCTGAATTGACAGTTCTTTAGCTTTTTCCCATGCTGGTGGTTCACAAAAGGGACTGTGCATGCTTGTTACCTCCTTTCTATACTCTAGTGAAACAAGAAGTGATGGAATGACACAATTTAGTTCCTTTAATTAAATTCTGATCAACTAAATTCAAGTAAATGCATTGAAATAAAGAGTATATAGTTTTTCGATATGTATGAACATGAAACATAGACGATTATCCGTGTTGTTTATTATATGCAGCCTGGCACACTGATACAGACCTACACACAGGAACTTCAGATGCTTCTCGTAGCAGGATTTTAAGTTGTACTTCTTCCCACAGAACGAACACTTGTACTGCCCTGCAGAGGAAACGGATAAAATAAAACAGATCATTCTAATACGCACGGATGACGCCTACGATGAAGAATAAGTGTTTAAAATATGTTCAATAAGTGGATAATACCCTAAGAACAAGTCAGTTATGAGGAAATAATTACCCGACAGGCCCGAGGTAGTCTGTTATATTTCAACGCTGTGGTATAATAATACATATTTTAAAAGTTAAAGCACTTTAGGTGCATGGAGTCACAGAGTCTGTCTGTGTGTGTGTTTCTAAGCACACTGAACAGCCTCATGCAGACGCAGGGATACAGACCTTCACACGGATACTGCAAATGCTGCCTGAAGCAGGTTCTCTTCACAAAGAGCTTTCCACAGTAAGGGCACTCGTACTGTCCTGCAGAACAAAGGCAAAATACAGTGAGTGAGGTTCACAACAGCTATGTGATAATGCTTATTAATATCTGTATACCAAGAATATTATCTTTTTAAGACATTTAAATTTGCTGAACAGGTTAGAATCTTAACAGATATGTAAGATTCTGTATATTTAAAAACAAATATAACCATTACCACCGGCACATTAAAAAATGCATGGCGTCTAAATCATATTACCATTTTTGCAAGGAGTATTGACATAACGAAGCCGGTCGGCTAGCTGGTTTTGCACGATGACTTCTCCCGAGTTCTCCGGGTCAGCCTTGTACGTGTGTCTCACCAGAACGGAGAGCACCTGCTGGGAAGGCTCTGAAACGATGGCAACAGGAGACGATCGCTCACGCCACAGTGTGGATTCTGACAGATTATTTACTGTTAAACAATGTTCCAACGCCAGGGCGTGTATCAGTGCATGGACAGGCAGAGCAAAGGGGACAGTTTCACTGAGTATGTGAGTGCCCATCACAGTCCCATAGACGGGTTCACTCATATAAAGAGGTGTAGAAGGTACATACACATACCATACAGCTGTAGAAGGTACATACACATACCGTATAGCTCACAATGTTACAGGCTCACAGACCCATAGACGGGTTCACTCATATAAAGAGGTATAGAAGGTACATACACATACCATACAGCTGCAGAAGGTACATACACATACCGTGTAGCTCACAATGTTACAGGCTCACAGACCCATAGAAGGGTTCACTCATAAACAGCTGCAGAAGGCACACACACATACCGTATTGCTCGTCTGGGCAGACTTTTTGAACAGAGCTGGGAGCATCAGAAGACTCCTCCTCCTGCACCATGACGACCTTCGGGTTTCCTCCCGCTGAGGCGGACACTGAGCCTGGCTGTGCGACGGGCTTCTTTGGCAACAACCCCGATGTCCGGTCAGGTCACTGCAGCGAGGACCAGCTCTGCTCTGCAATGGATCACAGTAAAGTGAAAATGCTTCCCTGTGTGGTCATTTTCCTTGACAGTTGAAGTAAACTGCAGGCGACGGAGTGATATCAGAGTTTACCGTACAGAATTACAGCCGAATTGGCCAAACACCGTCACGCTGAGCAAATGAAAGCAGGGCTAGAACTCGTGCAAGCCTACATGTGAAACCTCTTGGGAAGAACCAGTGGCTGCCGAAAGTGGTATTGGTCGACCAAAGAAAAATATAACTAGCTGAATTTATTTATTTAGATGAAGCTAAAACTGCAGGACACCTAACCTAAATAAAGAATGGCATTAATATACAAATTAATATATTTAGTAATAATTCATATAACATACAAAACATTTTATACATAAGTTACAGTCAGTACCATTATTCATTGGACAGTGACAAGTTTTATTATATGTTATCTGTTTTGGTCCTGTACTCTAGCACTGAGTTTGAAAGGAGAAAATGACAATGAGGTTGAACTACAGACGGTCATCTTTAAGTTGAGTGTCTTTTCACCCATATCAGATGAACGATTTAGAAATGATAGAAAATCTTTGTACATAGTCTCCCCCCCCCCCCCCCCCCCCTATTTTTGGCCATCAAAAATATTGGGCAGTTTAACATAATGTAGAATAGAGTAAACCTTTTTTATATGTGGTTGCATGCACAGCTTGAAGTCTGCGACGCACAGACATCACTACACGCTGGGTGTCTTCGCTGGTGATGCTCTGCCAGGCCTGTACTGCAGCCGTCTTGAGTATCTGCGTGTTTCGATTACTTTTTTCTTTCAGTCTCCTTTCAGCATATAAAATGCATGCTAATTTGGATTCAGATCCAGTGATTGACTCGGTCATCAAAAAACCCCTTTGTCCCTCTAGCAGTATGTTTTGGGTCATTGTCTTGTTGCATAATGAAGTGCCAATATGGTTTTATATTTGGTTTTATCGGAGCAGATAAAATATTTATGCAGACTTCAGATTCATTGTTCTATTTTTGTCTGCAGTCACATCATGAAAAGCGAGTCCGTTCTACTGGCAGCCATACTGGCCCAAGCCATAACAACCATGTTTCACAGATGAGGTGCTATGCTTTAGATCATGGGCTTTTCCTTTTTTTTCTCTCCACACTTTCCTCTTTCTATCACTCTGGCACGTGTTAATCTTTGTCTCATCTGTCCACAAGACTGTGTGCTTTTTAGCAAACTAATCGCGCCTTTCTGTTCTTCAGTCTTATCAGCATCTTGTAGTGTCTCTGTAGACCTGCTGGTGTAGTCCTCTACACATGGTACACTTTGACACATCTACACCTGCACCCAGGAAAGTATGTTGGGCCATTGTCAGGGAGGTTTTCTTCACCATAGTGAGTATTCTCCAGTCATCCACTACAGGAGTCTGCCTGGGTCTACCGGGTTTTTTTTTTTTGGTTTTTTTTTACATAATTCAGTTCACTAGTTGTTTTTCTTGCTAATAATGAACCAAACTGTTGACTTGGGCATGCCCAGAGTTTTTGCAATGTTTACTTCTGAGCCTTTTGACAGCCAGCTTAATTTGCTCTTTGCAATCGCAAAGTCTAGAATCAAGACTACACATCGACAGCTCTTTTCTGCATTCACTAACAACACAAATGAATACACCTGCCTAGCGAAACACATCTCTAAAGCCAATTCAACAAATACTTGTAGTACCTTTAAATGAAGGGACCATGTACATTACATGTGCTATCATTTATAAACGGTACATCCAATATGTATGAAAATACCCTCAAATTAAAGCTGACAGACAGAACTTCATCCTCATTACAGAACCAAAATAGTAAAAAATGTGTCACTGTCCAATGAGTTATGGTGCTCACTGTATATATAGTTTCACGTACCATCATCCAAGATGAACTCGTCAGACAACGAGCTCCCAGGTCGTCTCCCCTTAACTCAGTGTCGGATTTGCCTAATGGGTGCTGGACGAAAAAATCTAACCTCTTCGTTTTCATCTAGGTAGCTCATTAGCAATCTCAACAAATTATTACAGAATAAGGCTAAAACGGTGTTGAACTAATATTGATTCGAGCTGCGCCTGACTTCACGGTTAGCCTTCACCTGTTCACCACCACCACGAGTTTTGTTTCATTGTTGTTTGTTCAAAGTAAGATAACCCGCTAGCTGGCTACCGTTAGCTAGAGCTTACGTTAGTTATGGTGAAAAGCATCAAATACATACTGGCAACTTTCTAAAATCCTAAGAGATCGTCTGAAATTAAGTGCGCCGTTCGACCTTATGTCAGCTAACAAGCAAATACATCAGTGTACAACTAGCTAGGTAGTAACCGATTAGATAGCTCGCCAAAATAGACAAAAGTAGCAGCTGTTACGTTAACTTACTTGGTGAATATACAGATTGGCTCGTAAAGAATAAGATGAGTTTCCAAAAATGTCTAGCAAGAAAAGGCAAAGCTCTGTTGTGAGCAAAGTTACTGGGATATCATTAAAACGATATTGTTTTGTAAATAAAAAGTAAATTTAGCCTAGTATTTGCTTCACCATGGCAGGACCTGAATGGAATGTCGCAGAGTTATGATGTACACAGCAGCCTTCTTCTTCGTCGTCTTCTTCTTCTGTGTTGTTTAATGGCGGTTGTAAAGCTAAGATTTGTACATTACCGCCACCTACTGAATATTTTACGTTATCACAATTAATTTAATATATACATTTACACTCGCCGAGCATTTATTTGAGTTTTTTATTTATTCTACTGCTGTAGCCCCCGACCCACTTAGAGCTATGATGCGTTGTGTATTGTAACGGTCAAGAAATCAAGTCTCTTTAAGAGTTGATGTTTGGGTTGCGTGTGCGTAAGCAACGTCACTGCCCGGCGCTTGGCGCGAAAGTCGGAGAGTTGAGAGTTCGCCTACCGACAAAGAGGACAGCTATTACACATTCTATATTCCTCTTTTATTGTTATGATTTCTAACGGTGATGTTTTGACGTGTGGACACTATTCATATATGTAAATGTAGAATAGAAGCCGTGAGACCTGGCTCGTATGGTCGATGTGGGGATATAGTAAATAAATGCTTTGTGAATACCCAGTATTTGCTCCCCCACTCTGCTTGAGCTCCGCCATTACGGTACCAGACAGAAGAAGCATTACAGTATTCAGAGATGCTCTTCTGCATACCATTGTTGCAATGTGTGGTTATTTGCGTTACTGTCCCCTTCCTGTCAGCTTTACCCAGTCTGGCCATTATCCTCTGACGTCTCTCATTAACACAGCGTTTCTGTCTGCAGAACTGCTGCTCACTGTTTTTTTGGGGGTTTTTTTGCACCATTCTTTGCAAACTCTAGAGATTTAGAAGATCTACTGTCTAGAGATGTCTACTGTAATACAGAAAGAAGGTGGAACAGAAGCTACAGGAGAACAGCATGAAGGAAGTCTGAGATGGCATGAAAACCATCACAGGCTGCAGAAGGAGGAACAGTACAGTGGATGGGGATTTGGATAGAGCAAACAAACTCAACCATTTCTACAACCGTTTTGACTGCTCTGCTACTCTCTCCTGCTCACCACATGCCCCCTCCCCCTCACTCTCACCTCCACAACCAACTGCTGATGCACCCCTCCTCCAGGCTGAAGTGGCCACAGACAGCATGGCTCCGTGCACTACAGGCAACAATGCTCCCACACCCCCACTATTATCATCTCCTCAGCGGGGTACTGATGTACCCCTCCCCCATGCTGGGGGAGCCTTTGCAGTATGTCTTCAACCTGAGCCTCTGACTGGGAAAGGTATTGTAGGGGAAAATTCACAGAACAAAAGATCTCCCTCCTAAAAGCATGATAAACAATCACAAGTCAAAATCAGACTCCACCTTAGTGAGCAGGCTGGTTCCTCCAAAACTCTCGAAGATGTGTGCTAAAAGTTTATCAATATATCTGTATTAAAGTATGATATGTACCCTGCATAGTTTCAAACTGATTAACTGCTAAATTGTGCTAGAATTACACAGCAGCCAGCTGGCAGAGGGGGGGGGGGGGGGGGGGGGCGTCTTGAACTGTGTAGACCAAACTGTCAAGGACACGTCTTTTCCCTCGCAAAGATATTTTTCGACAAATTGAAGATTTGGACTCTGTCGTTTCCTAGACACGACAGTACCAGCAATGTGGAAGACATCTTGTCTCATCCCAGTCCCAAATAAACCACACCCCAGCCAGCTCAATGACTACAGGCCAATCGCTCTAACATCACACATGATGAAGACCATGGAGCGACTGTTACTCAACATCCTCAGACCCCAGGTCCGCCACGCACTCCACCCGCTCCAGTTTGCATACCAGGAGAAGGTGGGCGTGGAAGACGCCATAATCTACCTGCTGCACAGGACCCACTCTCATCTGGACAAGGGGAAAGGTGCTGTGAGAATCATGTTCTTTGACTTCTCCAGCACCTTCAACACCATCCAGCCTGCCAGACTGAGAGACAAGTTTGTGCAGATGGGGGTAGACACTCACCTGGTATCCTGGATTACAGACTACCTGACGGAGAGAACACAGTTTGTCAGGCTGAAGGACTGTTTCTCAGAGCAGGTGGTCAGCAGCACCGGAGCACCACAGGGGACTGTGCTTTCACCGGTCCTGTTCACCCTGTATACGTCTGACTTCAGGCACAACTCAGAGTCATGCCACATGCAGAAGTTTTCAGAAGACACTGCAATAGTGGCGTGTATCAGGGATGGGCAGGAGGATGAGTACAGGAACCTGGTGGATGATTTTGTCCAGTGGTGCAATGTCAACCATATGCAATTGAAGGGGTCAATTTGGAGGTGGTCAGCACATACAGATACCTAGGGGTGTGTACAATAAACTGGACTGGTCAGCCAACACTGAAGCACTCTACAGGAAAGGGCAGAGTCGGCTCTACTTCCTCAGGAGGCTGCGGTCTTTCAATGTCTGCAGTAAGCTCCTCTGGATGTTTTACCAGTCTGTCATCGCCAGTGTCCTTTCTTATGCCATTGTGTGCTGGGGAGGCAGCATTAGGAAAAGGGACGCTGGGCGACTGGAAAGGCTGGTAAGGAAAGCTGGCTCTGTAGTTGGAATGGAGCTGGAGTGCTTAACAACATCAACAGCAGAGAAAAGGACACTGAACAGGATGCTGGCAATCATGGACAATGACCGCCACCCACTATGTAACACACTAAACCGACAGAAGAGCATCTTCAGCCGCAGACTCCTGTCTCTGACATGCTCAACAGACAGGTCAAGAAGGTCCTTTGTTCCACGGGCCATTCATTTATACAATACACAAAACGGGAGGAGATAACTGGACTTTTCACCATGAGTCTCTTTCTGCTCCTTCCACCACATCACGCTGTGTACTGTTTACTTTGTACTTTTTGCACGACCACGATTGCACATTTATTTGATTGCACATTTATTTAATTTAACATAGCACCTTATTTTTATTACCATAGCACCTTATTTCTGATTTTTTTTACTTTTGATCTTTATGTGTGTGAGATATGTTTGTATATATGTGTATATATAAGCTACTGAATGCCTAAAATTTCCCTCGGGATGAATAAAGTATCTATCTATCTATCTACCAACAGCAATCATTCCATGGTCAGTTACTTTTCGCCATTCTGATGGTTGATGTGAACATGAACTGAAGCTCCTGACCCGTATCTACATGATTGTATGCATTGCACAGCTGCCACACAATTGGCTGATTAGATAATCGCATGAATAAGTAGGTGTAATAAAGTAATAATGTTCCTAATGAAGTGCTTGGCGAGTGTATTTGTTAATGGTCAATTAATTATAAATTAATCCGATGGTTTGCTATTGTATAAATATTTATGTACAAATACGTTTATTAGTTGTTAACAAATACATGAACTAATGAAAAGCAAATTTCATGCTTAATTAATGTATTTGTCCATCATTAATCCATGCTCACAATATTAATTCCCAACTACATTAAGCAATGCCAATTCAGGAACCTTATTGTAAAGTGTGACCAGTATGTCTTTAAGTTCTACTGATTATGTTTATTTCAGAGGCATATGTCTAATGAATTACAACTGAATTGCAGTCTCAGCATTTAGTACCGGTGGTGACGAAAGAGCCGATAATTGAGATTAGGAAGTATTCCATGCATAACATCAGGAGAAAGTGATCCTATGTTCAGAAAGAATGGAGTTACTCGACGGAGAACAAAGGCAGTGTATTTTGACGCAAATTGCGTCAATCGGCTTCAAAGGGTTAAGTTATTCAGAGATAAAACAAAAATGCATTCATGATCAAATTAAGAAAAATGAATAGCTTGTTAAAATGCAAGTTTAGCAAAACTCTATATATAAAAATATATATTTAATAATTAGCACTTTGTAAAGACATAAGCATTACAAAACGGTGGGCTGAGTTTAAAAAAAAAAACCAGCACAGCCTTGGCCGTGTCCTTAAATATTCAAATATCCTCAAACGTAAAGGAATTTTCTGGGCTTCCTCAGCAGTTCGTTGATCCGGTCGATGAACACCCGCGTCTCTCGGTAACCGAAGCCCGGAAACTTCTCCGCCAAGGTGTTGAGCAGGTACTCCTGCAGGTTGCGCGGCAGCCCCCACTTCCCGCCCACGCCGCTCCAGTTCGTGTTGCAGCACCACGCGTGGTACGTCCTCGTCCCGACCGCGGCCTGGAACAGGTAGCAGCCGTAGCGATCGGAGCGTCCCGCCGACAGCTGGCTGATCTTCAGCTCGCGCTCCGCCTTCAGCTCCGGGATGGCCATGTCGGGATGCTGCTTGTTCACCCGGTTGGGCAGGCTGTTTGTGGGCGGGGTCGAGGCCGGCCGAGGGGCCTCTGGCGCGGGCGGGGTTCGCGTCGCGCTCAGCTCCTCCGCCAGCTTCTGATTGGCTGCCATGAGCTGGAGCACCTGCTTCTGTAAATCGGACTGCGCGGACACGATGTCGGCCGTGTGACGCCGCTCTTCCGCGGCAGAGAGCTTTATCTGGGCCTCTCTCCTCTCTACGTCCAGCTCCTCGGCTCTCTGGGCGAGCGAGAGAGACGCACTTTCGTCCCCAGCCACTTTCTGTCCAGGGAGAACAGACCGTACAGCTGCCTGCAATTGGAAAAAAACATTTTTAAAATGTGTTGAACAGTGGACGTTGTAGAGTGCCATGAAAAACCCTTCCCGATTTCCCCTATAATTGCATATGTCACAAAGAGACAAAGAGAACTTTGTCAAACACATTTAATGTAATTTCTTTAATGAAAAACGTTCAGTTTGGCTGTGCTCAAACTGACCTAATCGATCTAAAGGTCCGGACACACCAAGCCAGCGGCAACCGTGAGCTGAACCTGAAGTTTAATTCGGTTATGCAGGAAGTCCAAAAAACAAAAGCAATTCCACACTTGAATGGCTGAAAAGTAGGGAAAGTAAAGTTTTGGAGTGGCCTAGTTCTGAACTGAACCCAATAAAGAAGCTGTGGACCTGAAATGAGCAGTTCATGTTCAAAAACCTGCCAATCTGTCTGAATTAAAGCAATACTGCAAATAAGAGTGGGATATTTTCATCACATGGTTGTTTGATCACTTTTTTCATTACAAACGATGGCGAATCATCTTGAAATGCAAAATGACATAACATCAGAATAGTGGATGCTCTTCTTGGAAGAAAGGCATTGCAGACCCCCACTATCAAACCCCGCAAAGGATTCCCTGTGATGGCAGAATCCCTGCCATAGAGAGCATCTAAACCACTGCTCCCTTCAGAAACAACGGCTGCTAGGCTATGACTGCTTCTTACAAACAGGTGGAGAACAAATAGTCGTGTTTGGGAGTTTTATCTTTTTAAAATGCTTTATCAGTAAATAATAAGACTCCTTACCTCTTTCTTTGAGTATGTCCTCAGCGTTTGTGTCGTCTTGCTCTGTGGTAAAACAGGAGATTTTAATCTACAGTTTATTCCACAGAACCATGTACAGCCTGTCCACAGAATGTCATTAATGATCCTGTCTGTTAGGAGCTCTACAACTGTAGGGAATAAGAAGCCAAATATTTGACCGGCACAATTTGCAGAAGTACAAGAACAAATATTAGTTATACTAGCTGAACAGCTTCAACGAGCGCACCCCACTGCTCAGCTTCAGAAAACGGTTACCTGCGTGGAGGTGCACCTCGGAAGATCAGCTCCGCCCTGGCTGAACACGATCGCCTCACCCTTCTGTATGTCCTTTACGGCAAATAAGCACATCTCTGAGTTCGGTCTGGGTGCATCATTGACTAGTCGCCCGAGGAGTCCGACATCAGTGGAGGCATCTGTCAGGGAATAAGAGGAACATAAATAAACACGAGGGCCGCTTACTTCCACCAGTGCAGGCCTTTTCCCCTCAGGTTGGAGAAGGAGGCCATCAACAATGACAAAGATGAGAATACATATGAGGAGAGATTTCAGATTGTAAATAGTAAATGGTTGGAATATATATATGGCACCTTTATCCAAAGCGCTGTACAATTACTGCTTCTCACCCATTCATACACACACTCACACACCAACGGCAATTGGCTGCCATGCAAGGCACCAACCAGCTCGTCAGGAGCAATTGGGGGGTTAGACGGCTTTGCTCAGGGACACTTCAACACACCCAGGGCGGGATCGAACCGGCAACCCTCCAACTGCCAGACAACTGCTCTAACCGCCTGAGCCAATGAGACGACTGCTCTTACCGCCTGAGCCAATGAGACGACTGCTCTTACCGCCTGAGACAATGTCGCCCCAAATTGTGCAGCAGTTTTTACATTACATTACATTACATTACGTGGCATTTAGCAGACGCTCTTATCCAGAGCGACGAGTTAAGGTCACAGGTGACCCCCCGCTGAGAGAAACATATTCTGAAGAACACAAAAAACTATATCAAGTCACGATGATGAAAAGAACAGTAAATTAACCTTTTACATTGTGGATGAACTTGGCCTCTGCGATGCCCTTGTCCTTGTCCTTGGCTTTGAGAATGCACTTCTTGGCCTTTTCGATTTCACTCGTCTTTGGGCTTCTTTGAATTTTCACTGCAAACACACGTCAATGAACAATATCAATATCGGACTAAGAGTGGCACTCTAATATAAATAACAACGCTTCTGAATCTGAATCTGAAGCGTGGACTAACGTTCTGTCACTCTGCGGAGCTTAACCCACTTTATCTGCATAGAGTGAATATTAGCAACATCAGCTGTCCCTGCAGACCATCAACGTGTATCCCATTTGTCTGGTTGATAGACAATAATCCATATATACACGAACACAAAGGCCTGGTTTCTCACCGTAGTGCGTTTGGAGCACGTGTCTGCAGAGGCAGGTCCAGGCCTTGAAGCTGAGGTCGCAGCTGCAGCAGCGGTACTGGAAGCTCTCATAGTGGGCTGAGCCCATGTGCTGGTCCAGAGACGCTTTCCGACTGAACCGCATCCCGCACAGCAGACAGAGCGCCCGTCTTCCCCCTGAGAGACGAAGCAAAGGCGCTACATCACTCTAAAGCACACCGCGCACCTTCCCCCTGAGAGAGGAAGCGAACACGCTACATCACTCTAAAGCACATTATGCACCTTCCCGCAGAGAGACAAACACCCAACATCACTCTTCCCCCTGAGGGACAAACATGCTAAATCTCTCTTCCCCCTAAGAGACAAACACGCTACATCACTCTTCCCCCAGAGAGAGGAAGCAAACACACTACATCACCCTAAAGCACATTATGCACCTTCCCCCTGAGACAAACACGCTCCATCTCTCTTCCCCCTGAGAGACAAACACACTACATCACTCTAAAGCATACTATGCACCTTCCCCCTGAGACGAAGCAAATGCACTACATGTGTTCGGGGCGACATTAGCTCAGATGGTAAGAGCAGTCGTCTCATTGGCTCAGGCGGTTAGAGCAGTCGTCTGGCACTTAAAGGGTTCTCGCCCTCGGTGTGTTGAAGTGTCCCTGAGCAAGATACCAAACCCCCAATTAACGAGCTGGTTGGTGCCTTGCATGGCAGCCAAGCGCTTTGGATAAAAGTGCTACATAAATTTACATAACCATTTACATAACTTTAAAGAACACCATGTTATTGCGCCAGAATAGACTACCACACTTCTGCCCGAGAGACAAACCAAAAGAACAAAAACTGAACAACTGTCTTTAAAAAGGCTAAGGACTGCTGAGCTTCACAGTAAAATGCACAGAAACTAGTCTCTTGCATTCTATAAACCTCAATGCCTGTGGACAAAATTACCCTTTATGGCATGGAGCACATCAATTTGATTACTTAGGCGCAATGATATGGGCATAATGACAACAACATGTTATCCAGTAGCAAGGTAGCTAATGGACAACACTGCGCACAACAGTACAACAGCCACTTATATTCATTTCTTGCACCAGTACACACTCTAGTGCTGCACCAGTACACACTCTAGTGCTGCACCAGTACACACTCTAGTGCTGCACCAGTACACACTCTAGTGCTGCACCAGTACACACACTAGTGCTGCACCAGTACACACTCTAGTGCTGCACCAGTACACACTCTAGTGCTGCACCACTACACTCTAGTGCTGCACCAGTACACACTCTAGTGCTGCACCAGTACACACTCTAGTGCTGCACCAGTACACACTCTAGTGCTGCACCAGTACACACTCTAGTGCTGCACCAGTACACACTCTAGTGCTGCACCAGTACACACACTAGTGCTGCACCAGTACACACTCTAGTGCTGCACCAGTACACACTCTAGTGCTGCACCAGTACACTCTCTAGTGCTGCACCAGTACACTCTAGTGCTGCACCAGTACACACTCTAGTGCTGCACCAGTACACACTCTAGTGCTGCACCAGTACACTCTAGTGCTGCACCAGTACACACTCTAGTGCTGCACCAGCACACAGTCTAGTGCTGCACCAGTACACACTCTAGTGCTGCACCAGCACACAGTCTAGTGCTGCACCAGTACACACTCTAGTGCTGCACCAGTACACACTCTAGTGCTGCACCAGTACACAGTCTAGTGCTGCAATGAAGCTCCCTCACACTGCGTGTCCCTGGAAAGTTGTCTCAGACATCTGAATGTGTTGGCATGCAGGCAGTACAGTAATCTATGTCATAAACTGCATTCAATGGGAAGCATTAAAATGTGCTGAATTCTTTCATTATGATCATGTAACCACTAAACATATTCACAACATGTACTTGACATTAAAGCACAATGCTAATGTTAGTCCATGAGCTATGCTCTTGAAACATCTATATTGTTGATCTCCACATACACTAATATGCCTACCTGGGTTTAGCCATTTCTGCGCTACACGTGAGCGGTTTCCGAGGCATCTGCGGACCCAGGACCGCCACCTTAGATTATCTGTGGGGAGAAAAACAAGAGGAAAAACCAAGAGGTACAGTGCACTCCATAATGTTTGGGACAAAGCCTCATTATGTCTTGATTTGCCTCTGATTTGCCACAATTTAGATTTGGAATCACACAATTAATTCATGTGGCTCTCAGATGCAGATATGGTCAAGAGGTTCAGCTGTGTTCAGAAATGTGATCTAAGTGACTTTGACCATAGAATGATTGTCGATGCCAGACAGGGTGGAAATGAGTATCTCAGAAACTGCTGATCTCCTGGGATTGTCACACCTCTAGAACAGTCTCTAGAATTTGCAGAGAATGGTGCGAATAATGTAAAACATCCAGTGAGCAGCAGTTCTGTGGGCAGAAATCTCTGGCTGCGTCTGTAATGAGAGAGGTCAGAGGAGAAGGGCCAGGCTGGTAAAAGCTGACAGGGAGGTTACAGTAACGCAAATAACCACACATTACAGCAGTGGTGTGCAGAAGAGCATCTCTGAACACACAACGCATCATAACTCTAAGTGGATAGGCTACAGCAACAGAAGACAGCAGAAGTCTAATGAATACCTAATAAAGTGCTCACTGAGTGTACATACATCATTGGCTTTAGAATTAAGGGGGTCAGCACTTAGCAGGGACTAAATAACAAAACGCTTGGTGGTTATCAACACAAGGAGAGATGACTGGCATTTCTTGAACACTTTCTGGCCAAAATGCATTGCTGAGTGTAGAAAAAAGGTTGATAAATTCCATGCCAACGGTTCCATCATCAGTTAAAAAATGTCTTTGTTGGGTGTCTCGGTGGCGCAGCCTGTAGAGCACTGACCGCATGCTCATTGCGAGCCGCGACGTCAGCGGTTCGAATCCGACCGTCAGACATTTGTCGCATGTCTTTCCCTCTCTCTCTCGCTCCCATTCTTCCTGTCTCTCTATACTATACTGTCCAATAAAGCTGAAAAGGCCAAAAAAATATCTTAATAAAAAAATGTCCCGGTTCTCTTAACTGGCATTTCAGAAATGTTGGCACATCCCATACCTTTGAGTTTATTAACCTTCCTCCGTTTGCCGTCTCCCCGTGCCTGGGGACGGAAGGCCCCATCCTGGCCTCTGGATGCTGAAGAGGGGTCAGCACCCTCCGGTTCCCTCCCCTTCTCTGTGGATGTCCCCACCTCATCTGACGGGGGAACGAGGCAAGCAGACTTTAGCAATAAAACTGCTTTCAAACTCTGATATAGGCGTTCACTTCTGCGACAGTACAAACTGTTTGTTTGGTTAATATTACACTTCTTTGTTATAAACGGGTCTCTCTCTGTCTTTGTGGGGAGACTGTATTCCTGTATTCTCAGGTGCTGCACGTCGCTCTGGATAAGAGCTTCTGCGACCGATGGTAATGCACATTCCAGTAATACATTCCTTCCACATTATTCCACAGATTAACATCCAATACCTGCTGATAATTATTAACTCATGGAGCACATATGGGCCTGTTCCTGGCTATCAGTTCCACAGCCATCCTCCCTTGCTGCTTTACCTGTCATCGGCAGGAACTCACCTTGAGACGTGACCAGGGACTTCACGTTGCTGATCTGGATCAGCGACAAAGAATCTGCAAGTGGGGAGAAAAACAGAAAGTGGAACAGCACAGATAAGTATGGCGATGGGCAAGTGTGAGGAAAGTCCTCGTTGAAAACACAGGACATGAAATGTAAAAGACGGAAGGCGTGCTTCCCGCTCACTGGTGTGGGGCTCAAGACTCTTGGCGGAAGAAGAGGTGGCTAAAGTTCCACACACGGCTTGGTCTCCAAGCACACGCTCCAGCTTCCTCCTCTTCACCCCTCCCCCGTCATCAGGGCCTACGAGGATAGAGGGTAACGCTCAGGGGACATACAGACATTCCAGCGTTTTCTTCAAGTGTTTCAATCATTCATCCATCAACATCAGTTCCTTTGTTTTAATAGTCTTAATTGGTTGAAAAAAGGTAGCACACCGGGAAAAAAAACACTGTTTAAGTCGCTGTTTTTAAAAGGCAGCTGCTCAACATAGAACACAGAAAAAACCATTGAACAAAGTAAGTCAGGTTAAGGCCCCAAAGCAGTCTCTTTATGCGTCCAATGGGCTTCCTTTCTGTTGTCTCACCCACACCTGGCTCAGGGCGCGTACCAAGGCTTGGGGGAAGGTGTCCGCCATCACCGTTGAGTCTTCTGTCCACAGAGGACTCCCTGGCCTCCATCTTAATCTCCTGGCTCAGATGAGAAGACCTGGCCATTGGGCAGCTGCTCAAGTCTCCGCCCACACCATCGCCACACCCCTTCTTCAGGTGCCTGTCATACTGGGACTTGTACTGGTACAGCTTTCCACAGGAGACGCACGTGAACGGACCTGCAGGGGAAAAGGACAAAGTCCACACGCGGCACTCATAAATCACCCACACAAATCATCATAGAAACAAGGCAATACCACACAACGCGTGTCGCAAATGAGTAGCTAGGTCCAGCTATTTTCATCACTTCCGCCTAACAGAAACCTGCTGGAGAATAGGAGAGCTGGAAGACTGTGAAAACACGAGAGCGCGTTTAATAGGTCACCTTGACACTTGACGGGAGTGGGCACGCCATCATCGCCCGGTTCCTCCTTGGCATCCCACGAGCTGCTGGCCTCAGGTTCCACCTCCCGGGAGCGGTTATTGCGGGACCCATCCTCGGGGACAGGGATGAGGGGGGGCTCTCCAGGCTGCGGGGCGGCAGGGCCTGAAAACGTGACCCCTGCAGTGAGCGTGGTCCCCTCATTCTGACCTGCTGTGTCCCCGCCCCTCTGTACCCACAGGCGAAGAGTCCGTTTCTGATCAAAGAGTCGCAGCATTGTGTTCACTCCTAAGACTTTTATTCAGCTTGCAAACAGAGAACGGAACGAGAGAGTACTTACAAGACTCTCTGAAGCTCTACATGTATAGACACTTTCTTATATACAGTGTCTCGATATTTTTCCGTCATGCACAGAAGGTGCGTTTTCAACTCTTAGCAAGCAAAAACTGGAAGGTTCAACTATTAACCTGCACCAAGTTCCAATCTCTCGAACATGATCCTTTAAATTGCACATTCGTATAATCACTACAATCTTCTTTTAGATAATATATGAAGAGTCTTCTGTATAAAAACATATAAACTGTTTGCAAAAGTATAAGGAGTAGAAGATGCATAAAAGAATAATCTTTGCAAATGGATATAAAAATTATCATTATAAAAAATAAAGCATTTTTTTAAAGGAGATATAAAAGCTTTTTTGCAACAGACAAAGTTCTTCTCCTACATTGTCTCACCATTGTGCCCACGACGCTTATCCAGATGGCAGCCAAGGCTTGGGGGAAGATGTCCGCCATCACCGTTGTGGCTTTTAGCCACAGAGGACTCCCTGGCCTCCATCTTAATCTCCTTGCTCACGACTCCGCCCACATCGTCAGCACACCGTCTCCTGTGTTTGTCATACCGAGATTTGTACTTGTAGCGCCTGCCACAGGATAAACACGAGAACGGACCTACAGAGGAAATTCACAAAATCGATTAAAGTGCAGCATTGATAATCACCACATGATCATTATGAAGACAAGAAAAGACACTTTGTATGTGGGAATCCTTCCCACCGAGGCCCACAAAACTACGAAACATGACTACCGCAATACGACTGTCTTTCTGAATGCCTTTGAGCCTGTATCATTTCGGGACATTACATTAAAGTCTGTCTCCCGTATGAAACCCGCATCATGTCTCTTGGATGTAAAACTTCTCTTCAAAGAGGCTTTAAAAACTGCTCACTCATGGCAGGTGTTGTTTCTTCATACATTAAATGTGCTGTGAGCCAACCTCTTCTGAGGAAACCGAGACCATTCTGATCTTAGTAATGTTAAGGACCCATTACAGGCAATGAGCAAAAACTTTTTTCTAAACTTCCAATCAGGTTTCCACTTTCACGTGCATCTTTATCTTGATGTTGTAGCTCCTAACCTTAACACACCGTAATCATGCCACATTTCCAGGTAAGATGTGCCACACCATAACTCTACTGACGTGGCCTGTGCTTACCACGTGAACTTGTTCTTGGACAAGGATACTTTGAGAATCGTACCTCGTTTGACCTACAGTATGTTCTGTAGCTGTTTGGCATGCAATTATTGAAAGTCATTTTACATACACAATCAGACTGAATTTGTGAATACCTATACTTAATAACAAGAATAAATTACTTAAATTTTTTTTTTATTTTTTTTTTATTTTTATTTTTTTTATTTTTTTTTTTTTTAAATTAACTGTGTGTAGTATTGGTTACATTCGGCACTGGTAGGTAGGGCGGCCTGTAGCGTAGTGGTTAAGGTAAATGACTGGGACACACAAGGTCAGTGGTTCTAATCCTGGTGTAGCCACAATAAGATCCGCACAGCCGTTGGGCCCTTGAGCAAGGCCCTTAACCCCGCATTGCTCCAGGGGAGGATTGTCTCCTGCTTAGCCTAATCAACTGTACGTCGCTCTGGATAAGAGCGTCTGCCAAATGCCAATAATGTAATGTAATGTAATGTTACCACCATCAGATTCTGGGACAGCAAACACTGGGCACAATGTTACAGGCTCACAAGGGCTCAGAGGGGTTCACTCACAACAGTTGCAGAAGGTACACACACATACCGTATTGCACAGCTGGACAGACTTTTTGAGCGTCAGAAGACTCCTCCTCCTGCACCATGGCGACCTTCCCACGGTTTCCTCCCGCTGAGGCGGAGATTAAGCGTCTGGGTTTCTTTGGCATCCCTGATCGTCCAGACGGGTTAATGCAGGGGGCGGACCTTCTCAACACTCACTGCAGGAAATAAACCAGGGAGGAACAGGACAGCACAATCAGCTTCATTTTAAATTACACAGTCAGCTACAAAAAAATTGCTAACCGATAACCGATAATTTTTTTCTGGAGCTAAAATGGTAAGCTCCGTTTAAAATAAATGCGCGATCACCACCAGGCGTATTATTGCATTATTCAAAACTAGCAATCGACAAGCTACAGTAGTTCTAGCAAGCAATCTGGCCATTTCAGGGCGTTGAAAATGCAAGCACCACAGGGAATTGAATGCTACAGTAGAATTGTTCTCAAATAATTGATGGAGCAGGTAGCCTAGCTGTTGGTTGAGTTATGGCTTATTGTACGGCATTGCTTCATCGGCGTTTATTCGTTGGCATACAAATTCAAACTACCGGCAAACTGAACATCGCTTTCCACTACTTTGGGGTATCTACATGAAAATAAATAAGGCGATACATTACCAATAGGCTATTTATCCATCGGAAATTTAAAACAAAAATTCACTGCTTTCAGCAAAATGGACCATGTTAAAATCTCACCACCACAATTGTCCCATGCCATATAAAATACATTGGCAAAGTTTACCATTACATAAAAATATGTATAATTGTACAGAGACCTGTATAGGCATTTGTACCAGTCGCCTATTGTAAAATAGACCAGGTGTTATCATATTATGCCAGTCAAATATTGCGTGAACACAAAATTGTGAGTGCACAACCCCGTCTGTAACACAGTTCTTAACAGCAGCATATTTACAGATTTCATGCCAATCAAGTCCATCAGGCAGAAGACGAAAACATCCAAAGATGAAAACATGAAGAATTATCATTTTAACCTATTTTAATTCAGTTATTTGTCACATCCCCTCAGCCAAGTGATGCGATGATGATATGAATTAAACATTTTTATCATGTTAGAGGGATCATGTTCCTGAGGATTTTGTTTGAGATGTCACATCCATAACGCTGGGGTTGCCCATATTTCCCAAAATGTTGGTGTTTAAAGTAAGCTAGCCAGTTCTGTTGAAGAGCGTCCAAATAAATACAGGCAACGTTGCAAAATCCGCAAATAGTGCACCGTTAAATCCACCGTTCAAGTTTCTGTCAGCTACAAGGAAATAATTCGATGTACAAACTCGATCAACCATTGTAAACAGAGCAACGGTAACTTACCTGGCCAGTATGCAGATTGTCAGTTTTGCTCGCTGAAGAGCAAGATGAGTTCACAACAACGTCCAGGAACAAGAGAGAAAGGCTCTGGGTCGAAACGTTAAGATGGTTAAGATAGTATTAAAATAATTTCGTGTTGTTTTCAAACAAAAAATAAGTTACGTTTAGTGTTTTCCTTCACCACAGCGGATGAGCCGAATCAGCTCCGTGAAGCTAACAACAATTACACTTCCTGTACAGAACTTCCGGTCTAAACTTCCTGTGAGTTTTCGTCAAAATAAAAGCTGCCGCGTAACGTTAAATAATTAGAACATAGTTAGCACGTTTTCTGTGCTTTCTTACAGAATTACCATTGTTTAAATACTTTAATTATACCATTTATAAAAATCAGCAAGCAACTAGCTTACTACTTGACTAGTTACTATGATGTAGGCCTAGCATAAATCGCTTTACACTGTCAGTTCCCAGCAATTGCTGCTGTATTTCCAGTGAGTGGCGGCCATACATTGAAATAGTCAGCTGCCAACCAGCTCATTTGCATACTGTAGCTGATTACTCAAAAACTATAAATTGTTACCATGTGAAATCATGTTCCCTGCAATTGTCGCTGTATTTCCAGTGTGGGCGGCCATAAGTTGCTACACACTGTCAGTTGCCAACCAACTCATTTGCATAGCTGATTGCGCAAAAACTAAAAACCTTTTCCAAATGAAAGGGGTTTACAATTACTCTATAGAACCAAGTCTTTAACAAAGAAAAGTATTTTCTTTTAAATCATGTTCCCAGGAATTGTTGCACTATTTCCAGTTGTCTGTGGTTGTAGCAGCTGTCACACTGCACGATTTTGGCCTGAAATATCTGACACTGCCAGTCTTCCGTTGGAGACCAGGGGGGCTCCGACGCTTCACTAAAGATTCACTAAATTGGCCGTCTGCGAATATGTCCCACCGAGAGTTCCGAGACGGCCGATTGTGGCTCACGATGAAAGATTCTTCTGTGATTTGGAAATTTTGTCTGCGACGTCAGAATCGTGGCAAAAATCTCACAGTGTATACGCAGCTTTATATTTAGCTGCTAATTAATATAAACTCAGTTCCGCCAAATTGGGGTTGAAATTAAACCAATAGGTGTTACTTTCAAGATGTTTTCACAGCATTGCCACGGTTGAGACCGTTTACACAATCTAAAAAGGTTGTAGATTGTCACAAGGTTAAACTGGAATGAGGGACATTCAAACCAATCGTTCCAGTTAACGTTCCGGAAATTGAGGGGCCGTTCTGAAAGTTGTACTGTATTAAAAATGTAGTTCTAATATTCTGCCGATAAGAGGCGCTCTGGCTCAAAGTAAAATCGGTTGTTTGGTGTAACATTGTAACCAGTCCCCCGCAGCTTATGTGTGTGTATGTGGTTCTTCTTTAAGGTTAGGCTACCTAGTAGCTACTGCTAGTTATTTTCATAATGTCTGGCAGTAGGAAGCCCAGGTCGGTGGCAAACCCTTTGGATTCGGCTATCACCACACCAAGCGAGCGAATATTGAGAGAATGCCACAATCTATATATCGACAGCGACAACGGTAACTTAAAAATAGTGTGGGGGATATTTTGGACGCTCGAAAAATAAACTGTTATTAGCTGCAGTAGCTGACGTTACATGCTCTGGCAATGAAAGGTGATATCGCTAACCAACGTTACTGAAGGCAGCCTCCTCCCTAGTTGTCGCCCGCAATTTTCTGTCTCACGTCAGGAAAGTTTGAAGCTAGAGTCCCTGTTAGCATGCTAACTACCTCGCCATATAATTTATAATATGTCTGGGTTGTTGGCTGTTGCGTGTGAGATTAAAAGCATTGCCGATTATAGATTTGCGAACTGGATTGCCAATCTGCAATTTGCTACATTATCCGCGCCATGTACTTGTCTTGGGTACTCTTGCTAACTAAATTTGCTAGCTACATTTTATACTGTAACATTTACTTTAACGTCCAACGAGCAGCCGTGTTGTATGAAATCTATCTATCTATTAGCTAGCTAGCTAGCTCTAACGTTAACTAAATCCTTTTGAAGTGAATGCAGTTTTTGTTGATGGATAGACGTTTAACGTCTAAATTTGTGTTAAACATTAGCTTTATACTCGTAGCTCGTTAGCAAACATGCAAAACTTTCTCATGTTGTTGAGTTGACTTTTCGCCAATAACGTTAGAAAAACGCCATGCCAAATCATGCTTGAAAGCGAGGACCAATTCGCGAATTAAATGTAACAACATTCATTCATAATATTTCATTCACAATGAAGGGAACTTGCGTTATGCAATGGGTCTCCAGCCAATACCAGATTGTTATATAAATGATGTCAAGTTTTGTTTATTAACTAACGGTTAATAGGCCTACATTTACGAATCGAAACGTTTTTCCCCCACTATGGAACTTGTTGGGCCTGTTGAACATGACTCAGTTGTCTTAGTATTGTCCCAAATCATGTTCTGTACATAATTCGCCTACATTTTAAGACACTTCCCTCCCTTCCCACTATAAACATACAAACTGTGAAATGGCTTTTCTGGACGGATTGAAATGATGTTAATTACCATTAACTTCGGTGGAAAATATGACTTTCTCTTTGCAAATAACAGTAGAATTAGGGTAATTTCAAATACACGAGGCTTGCAAGTTCTGCTTCTAGATACACTGTATCTTAAGTAGCCTCGTGGTGGCATAAAACATAAAAATGCAATCACTTTTGGTCTGGTTAGTGGATTGAACACTGAAATGGACCAAGGGGTTTTGAAAGAACGTGGCATTGAACCAGATTACTTCGTTATTTGTAGTTCATTGGATCACCTGTACTTCAGTTGAATCCAAATTCGCCTAAAGCCTTTTAAGGCCTCTGCTGGGTGTCCTGGGTGTCTACACGCTATGTATAGACCCTTAATGAGATATTGTAGTTGTAGGCTGGGCGGAAACACTCATGCTGTGAAATTGGACTGGCACACTTGGCTGGTAGTTGGCAACTTGCAAGGGACAACCTAATCTCCAGATAATTTGAGATTGGCCTACTGTAAATGTTTTTTTAGTTTTTAGTTTAATTTCGCCTGCATGAAGTCACAGAGTGAAGAAGTCTGTGACAGCTCGGCCGTTGAAGACGATGACAGTCTGGCTGCACACTGATATTCACACACAACGCTACAACTAGAAAGGAATTTATTGCTGCTGTTTTCACTTCCCAGATGGGTGTCAGGTGATTATTATTTCTTCACAATGACACTGAAGGTTCTTATCGGTGGCCCGTCAGTGGAGGATTTACCTGGGGAAGCGGTTGAAAACAACTTGAGTGGAATCACTTGCCCCATGAGATACAAATAAATGTGATAATGGCATCTCACTGTACAGTTATCTCTCTCTCTCTCTCTCTCTCTCTCTCTCTCTCTCTCTCTCTCTCCAGTATAATATGCCTTATTGGCATGACAAATTTGTATATTTCTATATGCAAAGCTTGTTAGCTGAGAAAAGGGAACATGGGAATATGAAAAAAAAAAAACAATAACCATAAAATAAATCTGCGTAATACATGTTCATGTCACTCTCTGTCTCTCTCTCTCTCTTTTTTCAGGGCTGGTGAAGATAGCCGGCAGCCTCGGCCTCAGGCTCCTTCCTCCCCGGAAGAAAATCATCGTGATGATAATGGGGAACCACTCTGCGGGAAAGAGCTCCTTCATTAACTGGTAATCCCCCCCCCCCCTTCCCACTCACCTCCCAACACAGCAGGGAAGTCTTCAAGCAGCATACATCCCTCACTGTTTGTCCAAGACACGACTCAGTGCAAATATGTAGACTTTTTAAAGAATAATAGCCTTCAGTGATTTAACAAAACAATTTTTATATTTGCCCCCATTATAAAGTTGAGAATAGATAATTATGCCGTAATAAGGAGTTCTAAACTTACCTTTTCCAACTGCATACAATTATTAAAGTGAGGCAAAGTATCTCTGACCAAGGGAGTCGGAGGACTGAGGAGGGAATTTATGTAAATTCTCTTGTTAATAACATCAGAAACAAGGTCTTCAATGTTTCTTCTTCTTTATATCATAGTGGGGTTTTTCTATTTGCTTGTTCATTCATATATGATAGGACTATTCCAATATAATTGTCTTGATTGAACACAGTCTTGAATGTGTTTTATTTCAATACATTTCCAATACATTCAGCTTCCATAAGGGCTCAAAGATGACTTGGTCTCTTGTTGCAATTAATTTCAAGCACTTTAAGATTGAAGTCATGAAATTTGAGAGCAATTTTGCTAAGAAGATTTCCCACTAATTGACTCTGGAGAAACAAGAAAATGACCCTGTGATGAAAGCTGGGTTGGTAAGTGACTAGGACTGAGGATCGCAGTGTCCAGAAGAAAGCACTCAAAATAAATCCGTGTGCGTTCCCCTGGATTTCCTCACTGAAAACCAGGGTGCGAGTGGCTATGAATGTTTCACACATAGAGCCAGTTGTGATGGTTTAAATCTGAAATGTAGCTGTTGTTTCTGGCGGTGATGCTTCGTTTCAGGTATGTGGAAGAGCACATCCAGAAGACCGGAGTGGCCATCGAAACACAGGGCTTTACCTTCATCACCAGCGGGAGAAAGAGGGAATCATTAACCGTAAGGGCTCGTTTTCATCAGTGATTTGCTCTTATGATAATGAATGTTTCAAAATTGTATTTGGTCAATAACAAACTTTAGTGGAATCTCTGTCCATTCATGCTTTCACAGTTATGGAACTGAACTTTTTTCAGCACTGTATTAGATGTATACGTCACTAGTAGACGCAAGATAATATTGTGTCATGTATGATAATAGTCCTTGTTAAGATTATTGCATTGTTGGTGATGTCACTCCTTTAGATAATTATTATAACTGCGCTGTTTTAATCAGTGAAACCACGACAAACCGGGGTCAGTGCCTTAGCAGCAAATAAAATATAAGTACAGAAGTGAAAAGCAACGGCGCAGATATAAGATAAGTCCCTCAAAACCGTCTTCCCCTCTGAGTGGCAGCCGGACTCTGCCAACTCCACTTTTTATTGCTTGTAGAAGCAATACGGCCCAACTATTCTAATGGTGGCGTCTGTGACTGGCTGTTGCTAAGCTTGCATCACGCAGGGGAGCTTTATAGCAGCGTGTGAGGCGTTGGCCGCTGTGTGTCTGCAGCAGACCCCAGCCGGGAGGCAGCCGGGCTCCGGCGCAGGGGAGGACGATGAGTAATGAAATTACAGCAGGGCTGCGCGGCGGGGAGATTAGCCGCCGTGTGCGGGCAGGGCTTCAGCAGGCACTCTGCAGCACGGAGCGCCGCTCGACGTGACGGGACCGGGCTGGACTGAGCGGCGCCATCGAGCCGGGCTGAGGAGAGGAGAGGAGAGGAGAGGAGGGGCGGCTCGGCCTGCTTCCTCTCTCTCAACTCCTCCTTTTTTTATTTCTCCTCCCTTCCATCTCTCTGTCTGTCTGTCTTTACGATCTCTCCCTATCTCTCTCTCTCCCTCTCTGTGTCTGTCTCTGTCTGTCTCTGTCTGTCCAGGGCAATGCAACGCTTCACCTGTACCCACATTTCCGTCCTCTTCTGGAGTTTAAAGGTAGGAGCGAGCCGGCATCGCCACATCACTCAGTTCTTTTATCATCCGTGTCAGCCTGTCTCTCTCTCCTCCTCACTCTGAAAATGTTCAGCAACAGATGGAGGCGCTTTCAGCATGACCGTGCAAGCTTATTTCTGCTGTGTACATTGAGACTATGGGCTCTGTCTGTGTTTTACGTACATACTTTTAAAATGTGTAAATTGGTGTTTGACAAATGACTTTGCATTATTTTCAGTGTTCAATTGTTTTATTGGTAGCTACTTGACGCTGTTCTGTGCTATTTGTTCGGTACACAGTTTGTATTTCGAAAAGCTGTTTGCACTTAATTACAGATACCGTCCGTATCAGACGGGTTAAGATGATTTGGTGTGACCCGATAGTCTTGGTTGGAGAATGTAAATGCGCACCGCATCTTTGCGATGTACGCGCTCTTTACGGTGTGCGGTGTGAGGCGTGTTGCGAGCGCGCCGCGTGTGTTGAATGGGCTGTGGCGTTTCTTTATTCTCTTCGCCCATCTGATTTATGTTGGAGCTGAGATGGCTGAGCCCAGTGACTAATGCTCGTCTCTGACTCATTGGGAGCTGAATATATCAGGGTTATTTCATTGTAGGGCCAGTAACAGCAGGTCCCCCACACACACACACACACACATGTAATGAATTTTGTGCCAGGTGTACGGGTTTTTGCGTCTGCGAATACGCACGCATATGTAACGATTCCGTGGGCTCTTTTTCTGTGACGCATTCACGCCTGGCTCTGACAGGACTGAGGAAGGTAGAATGGCAGAATTCGTCCATGGCAGAGGACTGAAATATTTAAATGTCATCCTGTGACTGGGTGAGATAATTCACCTTTCATGTGAGCCCCCCCCACTCCCCCCCCGCCCTCAGACCCCGGTGGGGGGGCGTTTGTGACGTAGAGATTTGCGGCAGAATTATTCACTTGACGAAGCAGATTCTGTAAGGACCGGAGACGGTGTGGTAGATGTTCCGTTGGGGAGGGTAGCTCCCATTGATCGCAGTACGGTTGAGTCACAGGGAGCGATCTTTGTTTGACGTGGTTCGGATTATGTCGCATATTTCACAAAGGGTTCGTGAAGGCCCGCCGCGTTCTTACAGGGGCATTGTGTGGGACTGGGGTGGGATTTAGTTCTTAAGGGTTGAGGTGATAAGCCGTCACACAGAATGTAGAATAATTGAATGACTTGTTGCAGCGCCTGCACCTCTGTTTTAGTGAGTCACTGCGTGTCTTTCGTCCGGGGAAAGGCCAGGTTATTTCGGCCCGTCGTTCAGCCATCACTCCGGGCGGAGGCGTGCGTTAGCAGGACTTTTCTCCCGGAGGGACGCCGGGTGAGTCGGCTTGCGTCGCTCGAAGGATCATCGGGAAAAACCCAAGGGCGCCCAGGTCCAAGTGTTCCAGAATCCTCTAGCACACATTCGGCATATTCTTGGCGGCGTTTGTGGAAAAGAGGCGGGTTTTTTTCGTCTTGTCTGTGTGGTGCCGTAAATCTGAGCGTGGTGCATCTATCTGTAGCGAGGCATAGCCGCTGCCCGCCCCCCCCCCCATTCACCGGACACACCTTGCATGTCTGCGCCCGTCTGGAGGGCCTGGTGCCAACAGGAGCAGCGCATCACTCCTCGCCTCTCCAACTTTCCAGGGGATTATTCTTCGGCCGTCGGCGATTACGAAGCCGCATTACTCCTCAGAGGGCACGGCCCGTGATTAATCCGTACCGTTGGACCGTGTCAGACTTTCCGTATTTGGCGTGTAAGCCGCGCGTGCCGTCTTTCTGGGTCCGCGGCGCTAAGCCTGCCTCCCCCTACTACCCTCGTAGCTGTTCGTGCGAGTTTCCTCCTCTGTGAATCGGAGGAGCGGCAGGACATTAACCGCTTCAGACTGACAGCCAAACGCATTAATGCCTTGTAGATGGGCAGAGGCCGTAAATCTCCACCGCGACGCCGGGGAGGATATTACACTCGGTAAGCCGACCTTGCTGGCGGGGAAAGGCCAAGCCTCGTCCTCCTCCTCCGCCCCGTGGGTTCTGGGACCGCCAGCGGAAGCCTAACAGAGGCTCCTGTTGCAGAGGAGGGGGGGGATATTGATGGCTTTAGCAGGGCGGCCATGTTGACACAGCGCTACCTGTAGCGAATGCTAATGCGCGGGAGGAGCGAAGAGGAGGGTCTCGATCAATGTGATGTGCGCACGCCGTGAGTGGATATGTGGCTCCTCTTTTTCTTTTTTAACCAGCCGATGAGATGGTTGTCACGCAGTGTAGTCTTGGTAAGGGTCGCACTGTATGATGGAGAGTTACTTCACAGTCGTTCTTCCCTGGCTAGCTTTATGTCTCCCTCCCTTCTGTAAAGCTGCCAGTTGAAGAGCTGTTGTGGGTAACCATGACAACCAAACTCTTGGCGTTCCGTGGGTGGCGGATGGACCAGTTCCTGGTGAGTCTTGGCCAGGGCGTGTGGGCGCTCGTCCTGTTGGGGGGGGGGGAATCCAGGCACCTGTGAGTTCAGGGCTGCCCTACCGAGGCGCCGTTCAGGCCGTAATTCATCCAGACCGCGGCAGGTATGGAAATCGGGGATTGATTTCTGGTGGCTTCCGGCTCCCAACGATTGACCGCACTGCGGCAACGTTTGGGAAACTAATTTAATGAACGTTGACGCCGTCGGACTTGACACGTCACGACACACGACACGCGGCCCGGGCCAAGCAGCCTTATGTACGCCCGCAGTTTATGTATTTTCCTAGGTGTCACCGACTACGTCTCCGCGGAAATCTCTACCTCCAAGCAGAAGAAATTTAGCCTGGTGACGTTTGTGGACACCCCGGGACTGGTGGACGGCGACATGGTCTACCCCTTCGACGTCAACAGTGCCATCACGTGGTTCGGTAAGGTTCGATACGTCCCTAAACCTGTTCGTAACCGCGTTTGTGCGTCGATTCTCAGATTGTCAGAGCAGCCAGACTCTTGGTATCGTTCCAGAGCATTCGGCCTCGTCGAGATGACACTGATATTCGGCGTTACTCAGGCCGTAGCGGTCCGCGTACACACTGACTGCGTGATTGCTGGGTTTCCTGTGCACTTGCGCTGTGAGTAATTTAACCTGATCAGCTGGCGAGGGAATGCCGAGTCACTTCCTGTGCTGCGTAGTCTGAGATTAGAAAGCGGTGGAAGCCGACAGGAAGCCGCTGTTGCGGGGGGGGGGGGAGATATCGACGGCTTCGGCGGGGATGCTGTGTTGACACAGCGCTACCTGTAGCGAATGCTAATATGCACGGGAGGAGGTTTTTTTTTTAAATCAAAGAATACATGGCTCCTCTTGGGAAATAATCTTTTTTCATCAGCCGATGAGATGGGTATCACACAGCGTAGTCTTTGTTAGTGGTCACAGCGTATGCTCAAGAATCACAGACAATTACTGTGACCCCCCCCCCCCTATTTTAAGCATTTTACTAATCTAGTCAATTAGCCATTTGGGTCAGTGCAGAAAACTCGCCTCCATTTGCCTGCCCCTGTTCTAGAAGAAATTCGGTTTGAATTTAGAATGCAGCACTACCAATAAAAGGGAGCTTTATGAGCCGGTCAACATCTGCAGCATTTCATCTCTGGTACATTGGCTACAGTTAACATTTTCCCCAGGCGCTCAATGTCTATGCAATCCACCAGCTTATCTGCAGGGCTCTACAGTGCTCCCATTTTAGGAGCGTTTGCTTCTGAAAATTGATGTGTGCTAAAATAATTTAGGAGCACATCCACTAATTGGGATGAGTGAGTGTGCCTCAACTTTTCAACCGTAATGATAGCAGTAATATGTAAAATATAAAGGTGTGTTGTGTGTGTTTCTGAGGTTTTCAAACTACACTATTATTTCTGTAAAGATTAAAAGTATGTGCCAATAGAAAGGATGGTTTATGAGTGATAATGTGTATTAATGCTAGTGTGAAGCAGGGGCCATTGTACAGTCCAAAAGGTAGCCATCTAAACCCCACACAACCCCTGCGATCCCTTCTCTATCTGTAACTCTCTGTCTCCGTTTCTCCGGTCTGAATAATGTGTAAAACTGCAAATGGAGGGGCTGACTGCCCTAAATGAAGGGGCGCTGACGTGTGAAATGACCTGCGCTTGGCGTGCAGGCGAGCAAGCCGACCTGGTCTTCGTGTTCTTCGACCCGATGGGCCAGGCCCTGTGCAAGCGCACGCTCAACATCGTGGAGAGTCTGAGCGAGAGGTGCGGAGACAAGATCTTCTTCTTCCTCAGCAAAGCCGACGAAGCCGGCCGGGAGACTGACAGGCAGGTACGGCAAAGCCCCGTCCCCTCCTCAGGCCCCGCCCCCGTCACCAGGCCCCGCCCCCGTCCCAGAGCCAGTTACTCTGCCTTTACATTCAACAGCAGTTGAGTTGACACTCTCCTGTGTTTGCTTGCTAATTCTGACAAATTGGCTTCAGGCAGTAGATCAGATGCTGCGCCTTTACGCACAGTGAAAAGGCTCCTGCTTAACTGGGTGATGGTTTTTAAAATTGTTGTTGTCTTCCGCTCAACAGAGAGTGATGATGCAGATCGTTCAAGAATTGTGTCGGAGACCGGGCCTGAACAAATGTGGCTTTGAGATGCCCACCATATACATCCCAAACCCACAAAAGGTGAGATTTATGTGTGTGTCTGTGTCTGTGTCTGTGTCTGTGTCTGTGTGTGTGTGTGTGTGTGTGTGTGTGTGTGTGTGTGGGATATTCGGTAGGTATTGTACATATACTGATGAGCCAAAACATTATTTCGATGGTGTACAGGGGTGATACAGTCCTCCAGTGACCATCATTAAAATGTTCTGTGACTTGTGCCACAGTAGCCCTTCTGTTGGTTTGGACCACACGGGATCGCCTCCGTTGCCCTTGCGCTTTGATGAGCCTGGGGCGGCCAGCACCCTGGTTGCCAGTTCGTGGTTTATCCCTCCATCAGCACTGCTGACTGGGCGCACCCCGAAGGCCATGCCGTTTCAGAGATGCTTTGATCCCGTCCACTGGCCATAACGATTTGGCCCTTATCAAAGTCGCTTAGGCCTTTTTACGCCTGCCCATTCCTCCCGCATCCAACACGCCGACTACGAGAACCGACTGTTCGCTTTACTCTCTTAATATATCCCAGACCTTGACATGCGCCATCGTTACGAGATAATCAAGGCTTCATAATGTTTTGGCTCATCGGTCTGTATATTGGGCATTCAGCATTCAGCACCCGGGCCATTTCAGAATCCCCCCCCCCCCCCGGCCTCTCTGCACGCAATGCAGCACTTACAGCCTGCTGTCGTCTCCATGGCGCCCCGGTCGGCTAGCGGGATGACAGCTGTACTATACCGGCCTCTTTGCCTAGCGGGGATTTTCTGCCCAACCTGGCAGGGCTGTCCGCTCCATTGAGCCTCATGACTTAACGGTGCGGCCCGCTACCTGCAAGCGTGAGTGAGGCGTGAAACCCTGCTCTCGTTAAAAATCCCTTCCCTGGACTCAGGAGATTTGTTACCTGTGATTATGGGCAGGTCAAATTCTTGCTCCTCTTTCACGGGAGAGTGATATCCTCAGGCTGGGGGGGTTCTGGTGAAGGGCTTTCGGGAAGAGGAGCGAGGGCAGTCTGAGAGAGAGCGCCAACCACGGTTTAATATGAGCACATACTGTACACTAATGTATTGTTAGTGTAAACATGTAAAACTACCTCAACAGGGCAGATCACGTCAAAGTAAAAAAAAAAATCTATTTCTGTCACTATGACTTTTAATGGTCGGGAATGAACAAACCGATAGTTATTTCTTTCCGGCGCGTAACGTCTTGTAAATGGTTGTCGTTTCGCGGACTTGGGCACACCGGATGTGCGCCGTACACCGTGCTTCAGCCGCCCGGAGCCCGCGCGTGCCCAGACCGAAGCAATCGCACCCTCATCCCGTGATGGATGGTCTGCGGAGCGCCGAGGCGCTGGCTGGATTTACAGGTCTCCCGGGGCCGCTTCATTTTCCCCGAGCGAGCGTCGGGCCCGTTCCCAGCGAACGGAGAGACTCGGCGTTACAGCCTCCGCCGTAAATCTCTCCCTCTCCAGCGCCGCGGAAAATCCCCACAGCCGACGCCCGAGGCGGCTCGCCTCCTCGCTTTCCGACGACGTGACTGCGCGCCCGCGTCCTGCTGTGGGGGTTCGCTCACTCGTTCTGCTCTTTATCTGACCGGGTAGGTTATCGAGAACGTGTCGTCTTTTTCGATAACGACCGGGTCGATGGTGCTAACGGAAAACAAACTGTACCCGACGTTCGGTGTAATAAATGTAAGAAACGCACAACTCGTACACGTAGAGGTGGATCTTTGCAGCTTTGAAGCCGTCGTGCCTTGTTCGTACTTGAGAATGGGAGTGAAATAGACCTCATAATAAATCAATGCGGTTTTCTTTTCCTGAAAGGAAAAAAAAAAAAAAGTCGGCTGCCACTCAGTGCTGAGGAAAAACTTGTTAGCGTTATTGACGTACACGGCGAGGGCACATAATGGATTTCGTCCAGGAAAGAGCTGGCGTTTCACTTTTGCGGCGTTCCTCTTCGTCCTGGAAGCGGTCGCGAGACGTGACCTGTGCGGGTGGCGGACCGCTTGACCTGCCAGCTCGCGCGCTGAAGTCATACATCACCGCGCACTCACCACGCTCACGATTAATCACACCGCCCGTTGCCATGGAAGCCGCGTGACGCGTGCCGTTGTTCTTGTGCCGCGGAGCAGCCCAGCCGATGCGAGAACCAGATCGACGTGGTCTGTCAGACCATCGAGAAGACCATCAACCAGGCCGTCCAGAAAACCCTGGACCAGCTGGAGAAGGACTGCGACCTCATCTGCTCCAGCGTCGGCGGCAAGCTGGCCCAGGACAGGTAGGCCGGGTGGGGCCTGCTGCATTATGGTGGTCACTACTAACCCTGAGAAGATCAGTTCAGCTTTGTTGCCATTGTCATTGTCACACACGCGCATGCAGACACACAAATTATTTGAGACTACAGTTGCACTATGCAATCAGCCAAGGGCCTCCAGAGATATATATTTCTTTATTTTTTATTTTTTATTTTTGTATGTACTACCCAACATCACTGTCAACATTGTAATGGATTTCACACAAATTAATTCATCAATCATTTTCCAGAACAGCGCAAGTTATTCAGGAATACATAAAGCATCTCCAGATTCTCCAGATTACAAGGACACACACACACACACACACACACACACAGTCACACACACACGCGCGCACACACACACACACACACACACACAGTCACACGCGCGCACACACACACACACACACACACACACACACACACATATGCGCATAACCGACCCCTGAACCACGCCACTCTCTCCCCCGGCAGGGTGGACGTGAGCTACAATAGGACCACGCGTCTGCGGTCCTTCCTCTTCGGCGCGCTGGGCGTTCTGCTGCCCGCCCTCCTCATCCTCAGCTTCCTGGTGAACACCCTCTCCAAGGAGGAGATGGAGGGCCTGGTGGGAGAGGGGCTGGCCCGGGTATTCTCTCTCTCCGCGGTGCGTGCCCGAGAGAATCACACACCTTCGTCAGAGCGGAGTCATTACTGTGTGGCTAGCAGACCTACACTGCAAAAAGTTACTTAACTAGGGTTTTAGTCTTGTAATAAGTAAAATTTTCTGGCAAATCGTGAAATGATTCAAACTCTCTTTTTATCAAAAAGGTAAAAGAAGTAACATTCGAAGTCTCAATATAAGACTAAAATAGTTGCCTCAAAAGCTTTCGTCTGTTCCTCTCCCTGTTAGCTCAAGTGCATCTGGTGCCTGTTTCCTTTGGCAGATATCCCCAGATCTTAATGTCTGCAATGGCCCCTCAGGCTGCACATTTGTCCATTGAGCTCTGTGTGATACATTCTTCTTTTCATGAGTGCCTTTTGGAGCATGGTTGTGCTCTGTATGATAGATGTATGGTTTCTGGGTTCCTAACCGTATTCTTGTGTCTTGACAGGCGATGGTGGTGATTGTGTGGGACTGGATACCGGAAGACAGCCAAATTTGGTTTGCAGTCCTCTTTGTAGCCTTCTGTTACCTCTTAATTTATCTCGCCAGATATTTTGCAAGGTACGGTTTTTTTGCGTTCATGTGTACTGGAGGTTTAAATTCATTTTTTGTTTTTGTTTTTCAACTGATGGTTGATGTTGTTTCTACCTCAGCCGGGGAAACAAAACTCTCACCAAGAAGGAGAAGAGGAACCTAGCAAAGTTCAGCGATTACATCCAGGATGTGGTCAAACCCAGAAAGGTAAGGTTGACCAGCATCATCTCATCAACTTCAGTAGTCCTGTAGGCCATGGATAGACAACCCTGGTCCCAGAGAGCCAGGGATGTTGTGGTTTCTGCTACATCAATGAACCGCGGTGGCCATCTCCTGGAGGTCCTGTGTGGTCTACCTTTCAGACCCTGAATTCTCAGGCTTACTCTCATGATCAAAATCTGAAACAAAATCCTTGGATATGTTGCGTCATGCTTATGTATGCTCTAGAATCTAGACGAGAGAAACTCTTACAGATAACTGTCCTGTTTAAAAGAAACCTCTATTTTCACCAATATTAAGTGCAGATTCTCAGTAATCTTTGGGAGTACTTTCAGATACATTACCTAACAGTATTTTAATTACGCATTTGACCCGGTTCTGGTTGTTCCACCTCAGTCTTCTGCAGGGGAGGATTGTCTCCTGCTTAGTCTAAATCAACTGCAAGTCGCTCTGGATAAAAGCGTCAGCCAAATGACGTGTAATGTGATGTCTCTCTGTTTTTCATTTGTGGGATGTTCCTCTCCGTCCCTTTGTCCCTTCTCCAGTGGGAACTGTACAAAGAGTATCTCCAGCAGTGTGCGGCAGAGTACGACTTCTGACAGACCGGCCAAAAACATGGAGGAATCTCACCTGCTCTGATCATTGCCTGCATCAGTTCATAGGTTAGGAACCTATTTGCTGATATATGCTGGCATACGATACACGTTTCAGGGCATTCTTTTGAAAGCTCCTGATCTACTGGACTGTAATGCATTAGTTATTAAGAAAACAATTATATTGTGACTTTACTCTTGATGGCATGTCACAATTCTCGCTTTCTGATTTCTTTTCTTACAAATATCATAGTTTACCTGGGATTATTTCATGGGGAGGGGGGGACACTTAAGTGCCTTCTGTATGTCAGTGAAATGTAGAGAGGAAAGTATTTGTGGTGTGTCATCACTTAAGATAAACCAGCAGCTAACTTTTACTTTAACATTACTTTTCTTTCCTCTTTTTTTTATCTCTTTTAATCATGATACACAGTACGGAGCTGTTAAAATGTCTTCTTATAAACTCAAGTATAACTGACAGTTTAATCATTAATTGGAAGCTTTTCGCCAAAGCGAATTACGGGTTTATTTCTCATGTCACGTGGTAAGCAAACGCCACCATCAAGCTCTCTGCCGCTAGACCTGGCAGATAAGGGGGAGATGAGGGTTAAATTTAATTTATTATTTTAATTAAAACGTTGAACTGTAGTGTGAAAAGGTGGGTTTTTGAAGTTTTCCAAATATTTCGTCCAGTCACTCTTTGACGACCTGCACACTGTCGTGTATGTCTCTGCATTCACTGTGTTTGTAACTCTTCGATTGTGTTTTGTGCTTGTGAAGTGTTCTGTGATTTATATTTAAGCCGGTGCTATTTTAGTGGTGACCAGGTCTGCAGCACAGAAAACCTACACGGTCAGGGTTTGGTGACTGGGTCCATATTTAATGCAATCTTTATTCAGAGCCAGGTGACCAGTTCCTGAACAAAAGGTATACTCAGGTCCTCATCTTTCTTACTCAATATTTCACCTTTAATATCGCAGTATTCATTTTTGTTGGTCTGTTTGAAAGGTAGCTGACCAGCTATCTCCATGTAGCTGACTGGTTTGAGTGAGTCATCACTTTACAATAGCGAGATATCATTGCATTAGCTGTAATGCTAATATGCTATTTTCTTTTTAGTTTTAGCTAGCAATCATATACCTAGATAGCTAATGTAATTTAGTCTTTAATAGGTTGTTTGTGTTTTAGTGTTTTACCTCATAATTATAGCAGTCCAGTTAGTCATTTCTAACGTGAGTTTAGTAACTGTCTGTTTTGTGGCTGGCAAGTGTTGACCAGTATAGTAGAATAGAATGAAAGCACATAGCTAACTAGCTCACTAGCTAGCATAATGGTCACTCTGCCATAGGTTTAAGGGAGATTTTATTCATAGACTAGAGGAAGGGAATCGGTGTTGTATATTAAAAATTACCTTGTATGTTTTAGAGGTGCTTTAATTGAATTGAATTGTCAATTTGGCAGGAGTGCTGTGGCTAACATATTCCATATGTTAAGTCTGGCTGTGCACCTAAGAATCATGTCATCACATGATTCATTGGTGCATTGTGATTGGATATTACCTGCCAGGCCCTGAATGCATGTTTTCTGGGTTGCAGACACTGGTGAAATGGATACTGCATAGCACTCGATATATCACATTTAAAATGATTGTAATTGACACATCACAATCATTTTATGAATTTATGAATTGTATTGGTCTCATCGGTACACTATTCTATTCATAAATCTGAAAGTGTTTTGCTGTCCAGTTCTGTGGTTCTCTTTAACAATAGTCTTGTAAGGTTTGTGTGTAGGAGCTGCAGCAGCGTTTTGTAGAATGTACATGGGCTGTGCACTGCTGAAAGGTGTCATCCATGTACTGTAGCACAATCCGAGAAAGCCCCAAATGATGTGTACTTTTTACAGTAGCCAGTGTTCTCTTTCCTATTTTGTAGTGTACCTATATTGTGTTTAATGTCTAGACTTATATGCTGTGAAAAATGATAATGAGATTTATATTTCTAATGAACTGTGACATTTTCAACTCCTGCATTATGGACCGTTCATCCAACGTAATGTTTTGTGTTTCCCTTTGATACACTATAAACCTGGTTCTAAAAACTGGATGGTGCCTTCAATGAATTTATATGTAATTTGGGGGTATCTGCCATAACACAGCTTCCAGAAGTTTGTTTTGTTCACCTTTACAGCAAGATGAAAGGTTGTTTACCTTTAACAAAACTCCTGCCACGGTAGGCTTTTAATACAGCTAATGGCTGTAATATTAATATTAATATTACTGATATTAAGTAATGGCTACTATAGATGCTGACTCAGTGAAAATAATCAGTATAAATGTGCATGATATTTCACACTGGCCGCAAAATTATTTTTACAGGTACTTTCTGACTTTAACTTTTTAAGGTTTTAGTTTTGACAGAAGAATTGTGCAAATCTATTTTTCTCATCTGAAGTATAATTCTTTTTTTTAAAAGGGCACTTTATACTCTATTCAATGTATCCGTTTAATGCTGTAAAGTCTCCCACCAGTAACTGGCTGGACAGAGCAGTACAGGTGTTTGTACCCCTTGTCAAAGCATCTTCAGTTGATGTTTCACATGTTTTTTCAAGCTGTTAATAAATACTTTCTGATGCACCGATTCCTGGCACAATTTTTTATGTTGTACATACTCTTTCTCCTGTCATGTCATTAATCGTGGAGCACAGTGATGACAAGTATTAGGCAGGAGATTTAGTCACCGTCAGTATGTCCACAGCAGTAGTCACAAGCTAATTTCCCCTTTCCAATTCATATACACCAGCTACGTGGTTGTTAACCACCTGTGGCACCACTAACTGCCTCCCGTTTTTTAATGTCGCTACTGTGCTTCATGAAATTGAAAGCGGACAGTAGTAATGTTCCATCTCCTCGGGGATCTGAGGCAGACGGGATATTGCGCTTATTTCATGAGTCATCACTTTACCCGGATTGATCGAAATCCGGTTGAAGGCCGCGGAGTGATATCCGATTTCACATTTCATTGCTTTCAACGTACGCACTCGGAGCTTTTTCTGGTGAGCCGTGATTACATTGCGCACTCAAACGCTAGTTTACTTTTATGTTGCTCTGTGTTTCAAAACAGAGGCGCTCTGTCCTTCCCAAATAATTTGACTCAGTTTCCTACCCAAGGCAGTAATAAACTCTGGCGGTGAATTGTTTAGATTTCTTTGTTGCTGCGTTGTTTGGTTGTCAAGAGTGAAATTGTACGAGCCCAGTCAGCCCATCGCATGTAATCAAACCATAAAAAAGATCTCTGTTCACGTACAAAAGCTGTCTGTAATGACCACCTTGCTGTCATAATACATCCAATTTCATTGGTTGTTAATCCCAGCATATTGGTTTATAAGGAATAAAGACGCCATCAGCAGCACTGCAGTAAGTATTTGAAAAGCGCGTCCGAATGTAAAAACGCATGCTGCGTATATTTTATTAGACACAAAAATTCTCCCAGCAGCTGTTATGAATATAATATGAAACATTCAAGCCGGCGAGTTTCTTCTCATTTTTGTGCATTTTATTGAAATGTATCACAACATTGCATTTAATATTGAACTCCGGTAGTTTTCATTCCAGGAAACTGCTTTCTGCCAGATATTTACTTAATCCAAATAGTTTTGTTATTAAATAGTTTTCATGTAACCACGTCAGGCAGCAGCAATGAGACAAAACGGGCATTTTTCATTTATAAAAACACAAAGGAAAAATCTAGCTATGGTGTAACATTTGGTACAGGGTATGCACACTGCAGTGACATTTGTTATTAATTTGAGCAAACATACGAATATCCTTATATTATTAGAACTCGGTTATAAGGAAATAATTATTCATAAAGACGGGCCATTGCAATGCAGTGACCAGATTTCCGGTAGGAACACTAATGCAACAGATCCTGATTCCACTCCCCCAGTAGCACAGCTCCCTGAGTTAGTCACAAAGACTGTCTATGAGAAGCCATACCAAGCAAAAGAAAATAAAAAATAAAAAATGGCATTCATTAATCATTGCATACCATTGAGAAAATTAGTTAAATGATTCACTTTGAAAATACAAGCCTACATTATTAATTCAGAAAGAGATTTTAATTTGTGCAATCTACGAGCAGGTCTACCAAAGTTACTCATAGCAAGAAGTACTCTGTATTCCTTTGAATTAAAGAGGCAATATGCTAGCATCTCAGAGCATACAAATCAGTTGGAGTGCATACTTGCATTTGTTTTTACTGTAAGGGTTGTTGCAGAAACATGTTGCATGGCTTTGAAGAAATGTTGTGTTTCCTATAGCCAAAGCCTAATTTTAGTATGGCTTCTACAGCAGGCTTCTTCCAGTCTGGATCTACAAAATGTCAAAATAATACACATTTGAACAAAAGCCTAAATACCGGTCCAGTTTCCATTTGTCCCTGGATGAAACCAAGCAATGTCTTATTTTAAAGATCTGCATAAATTGTACAGACCTGTATGTGTGACAGTGCGTTCTGTGTTTGTAGCTATTTACAAAGTTACATGTACAAAAATGGCAATACCCCTATACACCCCTATAGACAATGTGTACAGGTAGATGCATCATGCACAGCATATTGACAGTACAGTATTGCTTTTTAGTTAAGCCTGACATTTCCAGGAGCAGTAGTCCACTACTTCTGCTCTACTGTTGTTTGAGCTGGTTGTTAAAAACCGTTTATGGCTCACGTACTCTTACATTTTATTACAATATGTACAATTCTGTCACAGGGAACGCTCTCTGCCGAGCTGAACGTAGGCCGAAGCATCCCGTAGAGATCCAGGCCTGGCCTCTGTCCGAATGTCCCCCGTCTCCCAAAAGTTGGTTGTCATGACAGCACCATGAGTTCCTTGTTTTTTCTCTTTTTTTTCCCAGCATGCATGTCTTTCTGCAGACGCAGGTTGAGATGCTCACTGCGTGCCTTTCTCAATCAGCCACGACATGTCCCCAGTCCTGCAGGATAAGAAAAAGCTTTAAAAAACCTTTAAACCTAAAAACCTAATATGGACTGTAGCTGAATGTAGAACACTTCATCACTGCAAAATAAAAAGATAAATGTAATTGTGCCCATATTTTTCCCCATTTTGGGGAAGAAAAGGATGGAAAGGATTTTTTTTTTAAATCAACCAGGAGTGATCTTTGTACCAAACAGGACCCTAGGGTGCCTATGAGATTTTATCATTTGTATTTTGGACAGAGCAAACATTGATATTTCAGCTTCATATGTCTGAAAAATTCATTTTCTAATAATTGCTGCCCTCCTCAATTTCAATTTCAGTCACCTATTAGAAAACGCTAAATGATATTCATAAGATAAAATTAGTCATTTTCAGATGAGATTCAGTTTTGTGGTCTGAATGACAAGATGACAATTGCATTCCTAAAAGGTTATTGTGTTTATTTTTATGTAAGATGTCTTCTTCTGGTGTTCTGGAAGATGAGGCCTGAAACAGTATTATTCCAGCCAACAGTGCCGAGTCTGTCAGAGACGGGCTGTTGCTAACGGGCCGTTGCTAACGGCCGTGAGTCAGACTTGTTGCTGGTAGAAGGAGACCTTTATGGAAGCTCCACTCCTCTGGTACAAAGCTGCAGCACAGACCAGCGAGAAGATGTGCACTGAGCCTCCACTTCCACAAAGAAGTCATTATATGATGAGCACAGCTTCGATATTTTGGTGAAGAGAAGCACTAGTGTTGTCGCTCTTGCAAAGGCGTGTAAGCAGCCTTCATCTTGTGTGTGCACAATAGAGAATAAGAACGATGATCAACACAAAGAAACGCATCACTTCAGCACACAACTCCACTCATCAATTCGTGTCATAGTGAAAGGCAAGGATACTCAAACTAAAAATCCTGGAGGGCCGCTGTGTCTGCTGGCTTCTGGTGTTCTCTTGCACTTAAGTGTTTCACTTAAGTTATTGATTGGCAAAAAAAGTCGTCTTGTTTCAAGGCCTAAAATTGGCTACTGATTGAATGGAAAGCACAAAAAAAAACATCAGAGACTGCAGCCCTCTAGGGTTGGAGTTTGAGACCCTTGCTCTAAGATGATGTTGGCAAATGACAATATGCCTCAATTTTTGCAAGATTAGCATGATCAGAAGGGCTCTAATAGCATATATATGCAGATTGGACATTCCAGAGAGTGGAGAAAATGGAGGAGAGCATTAAAAAAACATTAAAAAATGCACCTAGAGGAAACTTGGACTGTATAAACCCCCTTGCTTGTGTAATGTCGCAAATCTCCACATTTCCTGATTACCCTTTTGCAGCATAAAAACCTAAGCATAACACCCACTGTGTCACTGGTTTAAGGCGGCCTGTAGCGTAGTGGTTAAGGTACATGACTGGGACCCGCAAGGTCGGTGGTTCGATCCCCGGTGTAGCCACAATAAGATCCGCACAGCCGTTGGCCCCTGGAGCAAGGCCCTTATCCCTAATGTAATGTAATGTAGTTTGAAGACTGAGAGATGCACTTACTCCACGTCACGTTTCCTAATCGTCTTTCCGGAACCAAAGACTTCCGCCACCCGGGACACGATGGGGTCATAGTTCATGCTCGCCACAGCAATCACCTCCTCGCTCCTACGGTTTTAAAAGAGATCGAAGAATAACCAATGAGAAAGCACGCAGTTGTCATTTCCAGTCCTGCTACCCATCACAGCAGTAGGCACGTACTGTTCCTTTTAATTACAGTAGTAAAATAAGCTTACCGATGTTCATTTTGAATCTGGATACACTAAAATGCAATAAGGAAATGGAACAAGGAGGGGAGAGAACGCAGACAGGATCTCGGCAGCTGCACAGACCCCGGTTCTCTCGCTGTAGCTCAGGAGATCGGGGGAGAGCAGTGATGCTGTACCATGACTCAGCTCAGCTCAGCTCACCCATAAATAACTATCTCCGTGTCTGCCTTCCTGCGAGCCGAACGATGTACGGCTCAGCCCGCAGACGACACGTGGAACTGGCGGGGGAGCAGAGTGTCTGTGTGACGTGGCTGGCGTGATACTGGTCTCTTGCTTCCTAAATTATGAATGCCGGCATCCATTAAGCCAACCCGAATGCCCCCGCCTGGCTCCCTCCCCCGCCCCCACTCCCATCCCCCTCTAGCATGCGCGATTCAAGTAGGAGATACACCCATCCCCCCCCACCCTATTCTGTCCTTTCTCCATTCACTTTAAGCGATATGCTTTGCCTCAGATCAGTACTTCAATTCACCATGTGTGTTCTTATCACACTTCCCGGTGTCTTCCACTCTGCAAGCTGGCATAATCCTCACCCATTAGGGGCCGTTAGGACCTTTGAGAGAGAAGGTCAAAAGACACGTTCTTGCTAGCTCCGAGGACGATTGCCGAAACGAAATGTGCCCTACCTAAGGCGTGCCGTTCCCTCTCTGAAATTGTAAAAAAAGAGCCGCCGTTTTCATAGCTCGGTAAATAGGATGAAAGCATCCCCCTGCCAGTGATTATAATGGGAAATATATAAATCTAATTGTGGGTCAGTGGTCCATCTTGCTGGATATTTGTTATTCATTGCGCCCAAAAGTTATTTCAAAAATTAGAGAAGAGTACAGGAGTGGTCCATCCTCCTGGTTTGGAGAGCAGCAGGGTGTGCTGGCGTCTGCTATTACTCAGCACTTAATTGATTAAAGCGGTTAATTACACAGTTAATTCACCCCACCTTGTTCCTTGGGTCTGAATTGAATGCTGACATTAAGGCGAAAAAGGACCAGGAGTGAGGACCACTGGAGTAGAGAATGAAGTATGCTACCTGTTTTTTTATTTTGTTGTTTGAAAAGTAAGCTCAGAGAAGTAACGTTGTAATCCTCTATAGTCCTACACTGTAATGGTGGTTTCTGTTTAACTGAATGGCGTGTGTGGCAGACCAATGAATGTAAACTCACTTTGTGTAAAAGGCCACAAACTTCAGCTCGTCCAGATCCCCTTGGATGATCACGTCATCAAATCCCTCTCCATGACCTGGCCAAGGGAGATCAAACCATTTTTGATAACGTTTGTCAATTTTACATTCAGTATATTATTACAATCATATATAGGCTTTGAGAACTCATTCTGCTTGGCATGTTGTCATTCCACATTCCACAGCTAGATGGCAGTAATTGAATTCTTACCTTTTTTTATATTGAGAAAGATTTGAATGTACAAACTTTGCTTCCCTCCAGAACATTTATACTGCAAGTGTATTCACACCGCAATGCATTTTCTTTTTAAGTTTCTTATCTTTTAGAGATTAATTAAGAACAAATAATGATTTAATCCATCTGTTTAAAATGCTCTGTAGAGTGCCTGTGACTGATCTAACACAGAACAGACATTGTGACGACTGAGAGGGTTGACACTAAAACGCCACCCTAGAAAGGACTAGACACCATTGGCCATAAAGGTCCCTTGAGCGGCTGACACGGTGGGATTAACATGACACGTTGTTAACAGGGTGGGACTTCCATCCTTCTCGGGAGGCCGTCTTGTGACAGCCGACTGAGACGGGTCTGCTCACCTGCGTATCTTATGCTTTTCCCAAACATGGCCGTCCAGAAGTAAGGCACCGTCTTCATCTCCGTGCTCGTGCCCATCATGTTGAGGGCAGCCACTCTTCCTGCGGACGACAGGGACACCCTGAGCTCGGCCCAATCGCTAAGTTTATCCGTCCTCGTCTCCTCCTTTTGCTCCACCGACCCAACAATCAGTCCAGATACTCGGATACATTGCGAGCTGTTGAAACCTGTCCTGGAAGGAGCTAGGAGCGAGGAGCTAGGAGCGAGGAGCTAAGAGCTAGGAGTAGGAGGCTCCCGAAGGATGATTGAGCCAGGAAACACGACGAGTGCATCCTTTGTCGAAGTATTTTTGTTTGGAACCGTGATGTATAAATCGGGCGACATTGGCTCAGGCAGTAAGAGCAGTCGTTTGGCAGTCGGAGGGTTGCCGGTTCGATCCCCTGCCCTGGGTGTGTCGAAGTGTCCCTGAGCAAGACGCCTAACCCCCAAATGCTCCTGACGAGCTGGTCGGTGCCTTGCATGGCAGCCAATCACCGTTGGTGTGTGAGTGGGTGTATGAATGGGTGAATGAGACACATCAATTGTCCAGCCCTTTAGATAAAGGCTGCATATAAATGCCAGCCATTTACCATTCATGAATGATCAACCAGTGGATCCACCTCTCCCCATCTGACACTTGATTGATGTTGCTTCTAACTGACTCTTGAAAAAGAGAGTCTTCCATTTTCCTAAAACACAGTTCCTTGATTCCTCCGTCCTCACATCCTTTCCCCACTTCCTTTCCTGGCATCTTCCGTTGAGTGGAGTTAAGAGCGAGGGAAGGATTCGAGGGAAGGATGCGGGGGGGTTAAAATTAGCGGTTGGGAAGAGCCCCCTGAAATCGGGGCTCATTCCAGTCCCTTATTTTCTGTCTTATTTTTTCCTTTTCTTTTCACCTTTTCTTGCCCCTAGCTCCGCCCACTGGGAGAAGATGGACAAAGATGAAAGAAAAATAAGTAAAAACAGGGCAGTAGAGAAAACATGATTTAGGCAAATGCCCTTGCTCCTTCAAACTTCAGTTCGAAGCCACGTCAGTTACAGACGTGGCAGACAGGGAGAGGTGGATCCACAGGTCGATCATTTATACATCAGACTTTTCCCCCAAAAAAAATTCCACAAAGGATGCGCTGATGTTTTCTTGCTCAAAGGAAAGATTGGGAGATCCTAACTTTGACTTCTAGCTCCTAGGAGGAACATTCAAGGGGTTGGATTGTCGTTGGAACGTTTGTTTGTGATGTCAGAAAAGAGGCGGGGCTTACCGTGCACATGAGCCATCTGCCAGTGTGAGATGTTCACCTTCTTATTGCTGCGTCCGGAGAGCGGGAAGGCCACCACGTCTCCTCCAGCAAAGACTCCCTCCGCGTTAGTCTGCATTGTCTGAGGGGCACGCAGATCCCATGTCATCAGACCAACACAGAGGCTGAGGTCAGTGTGCTGGCCAGCAACTGGCTATTAGCGTACTGAACAGGGGTGACACCTCCAACCTCAGGAACATTATTTCACTTATTTAAATCCTTGGAATGTTTTTCGTTTTTTCTCAGTGTTTGAGAACTCCATTCCTTTCAAATGCCTGTCATGATTGTTACATGATAGTTACATGAGCATAAGAATGTTCAGTTAAACACACTAATCACATACAGTACTCCTACACCTATCTCACACCGATGGGGTTAAGTGAAATAATCCATTTAATAACCAAGATCTGCAACAACTGGTTTGTTTTAAAGCGTATCGTCACAAAATGTTTTGCAGTGCACATCATTTTGACTTTACTTTTATTTAACTGAGCCAGTTGATGCCGTACGGGGTATATGTCATTAGAGGGAAGTTGGGAACAGTGGGTACCTTACTAACTGGGATGAAGCCCTTAGAGTCCACATTTATCCCGCTCTGTCTTAAAAACGACGTGGCGGGGCCAGATCCTGTAGAAAAGAGTAGCCATTAATTCATTTTTATACTGACATTTGAAATGTATTGTAAAATGTAAATGCTGTAAGAATTTCTGTGAAAGCAAACAAGTAAGCAAAAGCAAAAATCAGATGGCACAAGCGAGGTTAGAATTGTGCAGGTGACTAATACGAGTTGTCTCTCTTAATTTGGGTTAGCCAGAACAGTTGAGGAGAAATGGGCCTACTGTATATACAGTAGTTTGGGACAGCGTTATTCTTCTCCAAAAGTTACTCCTTAAAAATAAAAATTAGATAAATGTAAAAATTTGTATTTTAAGTGCAAAGCAATTATAGAGTGGACCTGGAGCTGGCCTCTTTAGCAGAAACGGACTCACCTGTGCCGATGACACACACATCAGCTCTTAAGACCTTCCCGCTTTTCAAAACCACTTCTTTTAACTGCGGAAAGAACCAAAGGCAGAGGGAGTGACTCTCGGGCTAACGAGACGGTTTATGTGATGATAGCGCCGTACTGAAAGTTCTGTTATCAAAACCATTATCAGTAAACACCCTTTACAAAAGCACGGCATGGCCCATTCATTATCCCGGTAGGGGGGACATTTTGTTTCAGTTTCACCTTGGGGGGGGGGGGGGCGTTTTATCTCCACCTCTGAGGCAAAAGTGGTTTGCCTTGCTTTTTCTACATTCTCACTGTTCTGAAGGCAGCCTACGTCACTACATTCTCACTGTTCTGAAGGCAGCCTACGTCACTACATTCTCACTGTTCTGAAGGCAGCCTACGTCACTACATTCTCACTGTTCTGAAGGCAGCCTACGTCACACAGAGCGTTGTCTCTCACTTTCTGGATACCTGTCCATGATGGCCCCGCATCTCGGAGACCTCGTTCTGCATGTAGAACTTCACCCGCTTGTTCTCGAACATCTGAAAGGCAGGCAAGAGGGCAACACATTCATTCATTCATTCATTATCCTAACCCGCTTATCCTGAACAGGGTCGCAGGGGGGCTGGAGCCTATCCCAGCATACATTGAGCGAAAGGCAGGAATACACCCTGGACAGGTCGCCAGTCCATCGCAGGGCACACACACCATTCACTCACACACTCATACCCACGGGCAATTTAGACTCTCCAATCTGCCTGACTGTGGGAGGAAACCGGAGTACCCGGAGGAAACCCATGCGAACACGGGGAGAACATGCAAACTCCACACAGAGAGGCCCCGGCCGACGGGGATTCGAACCCAGGACCTCCTTGCTGTGAGGCGGCAGTGCTACCCACTGCACCATCCGTGCCGCCAGGGCGGCGCATTTCTCACAAATGTTTCATTAGTTTCACAATCCTGCAACATTTGCATGTGAAACACGCTGTCCCTAAAGTGGTCACGAAACAGATTCTCACAATCTCAAAAGTGTTAAAATTGCATACAGAGGAGAACATAGCCAGAGTGGTTATGCAAATACAAGGTGTTGTCCGGTGGTATTGTGTAAGCCCTCTGTGAGTTTTCCATGTCTAGTTCTAAACACTGACAATAATAAGGATAATCTTTTAATCGCTCGAATGGCCAGTAGCATTCTGAGAGGTCCATGAGGTGAACACTGAGAGAAGAGTTAATTTTCTTTACTTTCTGGTACCGAGTAGTAAATGTGTTGTGTGAAAAGTAAAGCCAACACACCATATTTCATAAACATGGTGATGGGAAATAGGAACTGCTGATATCTAGTATAATCTGTATTTGCTGCATCAGTCAAGACATCTGTATTCTAATGGTGTTTACATTTGATTTTGCATTTCAATTGATAATTGATGGTGGACCTGAAAGGAATAGCTCTTTACTGCTTTCAGCTATACATTCGTTGAGAGGGGAATGTGTTTGTGCAAGGTGTTTTTTTCTGCTGACCAGGTGTTTCTTTAACTTTTCCTTCATGCTTTCCTCTTCAGCCAACTCAGCCAAAGGGAAATACGTATTTCTAAATCACACAGTGGTCCTGAAGTGGACCAAATGACCGTCAATTCATTATTAAACTAGTATGTAAAATGTAATTGATTAAGAGCTGAGTTGGAGGAAGAGACTCCAGGCAATAAAACAGAGGGTCCATAAATGTCCTTTTATTCCAGTTTCTGCACTTAATTTTGCATTTAGCCTTAAAAAATATTTTATCTTACATTTTTGCTAAATCTATTACAGTAATTTTACTGTTGTGTAATAGAGTGAACGAGCATTAGTGTGTCCAGTGGTTTAGAAAAACGCGAGTTGAAACAAAAACCAATGCAGACCACACCTGGAGCAAACTGCAAACGTGTAGCATGCACATGTTATATAGTAGAATATCCAGTGTTAGATTCACTCTACAGAGCTACCGACTGTACTCAAATGAGTTGATTTGACACTGAACATTTTTATCCGTGCTTCCAGTCTTTAATCCCTGTTGCATTTGGCATTTGGGTTTAGCTTCCCACGTAAAGGCTGATGTTCAGTTCTGGCAGAGTTATCTAAATTAAATTGCTGTAAAATTTGCACAGAAGGTCACTGCAGTGTACTCCATAGGGCTATATGTTCAGGTACATTAACAGTATGGCTTTGGTTTGCACTGAGGCAAGGTGACCAGCAGATGTTGCCAAATACCTGAAGAGGCAATCTGTATTAGGGAAATTGTCATACCGTAGATATGTCTGTCCAATCAGAAATCGACCTCAGAAAAGACCCTTCTGCATCACCGATTTTCCACTTTTTCATTCGATGCAGTTGCCAAGCGCCCAACACAGGCACCAAGAATTTCAACAGTCGAGAGACGGCCTTTCAGCTGGGACTGAACGTGGCGGATTTTACTGCACTGCAATCAGCGACCTTCCATTTCCCTCGTAATCTCAAAGTCAAAGCTTGACAAGTCCGACGGGTAACACCCACTACTACAAATGCCACCATATCATTTGTTCCAAGAGGATTTGTGATGTTTTTGCCTTTTTTTTTTTCTTTTTTTTTTTTTTGTGCCTTCATGTTGTCCTGGCACGGGCACAAAGCTGCCCACATGATCTTTTTCGGGTGCCAGAGCGCCCCCTCGGGTTGCCCAATGCCCACAGCGGGTCACAGCGAGGCAGGTTCACCTCTGAGCTCCGGGGGCCTTCGTCAATGGGAAGAACGCGGCTCGCTGACGAAGGGCATGAGTCAGCGATCCTTCACCTGACACAAAGCAGCTTTTAATGGTTTGAGTGCCTTGGCTGTTTCCCCGCTGGGTGGGGGAGTGTGGGGGGGGGCTCCAGTGAAGCAGTGCGGTCAGTTCAAACATCAGCGTTTGGATGAGCTCTGGCCAGCCTTCTCTGCCACACACACAGCCGTTTTCTGCTGCCTGGTATATATGAGGAAGGGCTGACACATATTTGCCGTGTATTTGAAATGGCAATATATTTTCTTACTTAGCGCATGATATATTCATGAGTTTGCAGTGTGCATTGTTCCAAAGCAATTGCATTGCATTATCATAATTGTATATACAGTGGTCTGTTAATACATTTGGTGCATTCTGTCGCGTACCTGAGCTGGGCAATTTTGGAAGGTGTTCTGTGTTTTTATCATATGGTAGAGGAGACCTTGTCTAGCGGCACTGTTTGCTGTAGCATATGCTATGTTTTCTCTGCTCTGCTGAGACGCCACCGCTGTCTCAACGAGCCTCGCTATCATATACATGAAGATTAACAACGTGCCTGACAGGCAGAGCACCAAGTGGGCCGGTTTCCCAGACGTTTTATTAATTTCAGCTTTTACCTTCATTATCGTTTTCCCCACTTTCTCTCCCAGATTCTTCCGGAAGGGGATGGCGTCGATCCCGATGACGGAGACGGAGTGGGCTTTGTCTGTGAGCGCTGCGGCCACCTCCATCCCTGCGGATAATGAAGGAGTTCAGGTGTTCAGGAGTTCAGGTGTTCAGGTGTTCAGGAGTTCAGGTGTTCAGGAGTTCAGGTGTTCAGGTGCGCTCGGAGGCTCAGCTCATTCAGGTACGTCTAGCTCTCATTTCTATACTCTGACTGCTCCTTAAGGAAATCTCCAGTGAGTGCCATAATGATTGAAACAAACACTGTCCATATTTTTAAAAAATGGAATCAACTATTTTAGATTTTTTTAGATCTAGTTAAAGTGCATATTCTCAAGTTTTATTAAAGCCATTTTTTTTACATTTTTGTTTTAACCATGTTTACATTTCAGCTCTTTCAGACATAGTATGTATAAAAATTAATATTTCTTGGTCCCAAACTTTATGACGCTCACTGAATATCCACCTTAGACCTGACATGAAAAAGCATTTTTATACAAATATATATATATTAAATATCAATAAAAATATATATTTCAACACCCCCTGTAGTGCATGTTTGAGCATCGTGTAGTGAAATGTGAAGAAAATATATTTTCGTTCTTTCAGTACAAGTGTGCATTCGTGAAAGCGGGTAAAGGTCCATGTGGATGTCAGGAATGTTTCTTTACACAGAGATGTGAATGTGCAGAACAGATTTCCCAGGCTTGTAGCAGAAGCAGAGACCCTTGGGGGATTCAACGCAGTGCTAGTGTGTATGTAACATGGGTAACATGGCCTCCTCTCATCACTATGCGTTCTTATGGTCTCTGTTTTTCTCGAGATATTCTCTGTAGTTGGAAATGGATGGAACATATGACTGGTTCCTGTACCACTCACCGATGAACGAAGTTCCCACGATCACCGCGTTCTTGTTGTTGGCGAGTCTGGCTATGCTGTTGGCGTCTTCGGGTGTTCTGAGGTAAAACACGTTTTCTACGTCCTTGCCTTTGTAGTTCAAGGGCTTCGGTCTTCAAAGGACAGAAAGGTTAGTGCTACTTAAGCATTCTGTTTTTTGTTTTTTTGTTGTGATCAACGTTTAAAACGTATTAGAACACACAGACAGACAAGCGCACTGTTTCAGAATATTTCCCTTCATCATCCACAGTTGAGTGGCTGAGGGGTGATTTCTGAGCACCTGAAATGTGCATATTTTCACCTCCAAACTGGCAAGAGCATAAAAAAACTGCCACATCCTCTTACATGCTTCCTGTTGCGATGAGAAGCTTCCTGTACTCCATCTTCAGTCCATCATGGAACATGACGATTTTCGTCCTCACATCCACGGAGACAACCTGGGAACAGTCCACCACAACAAAACAAGTTTATCCGTTTTTTTCCCCAAAAAAACTCCACTGCTTCCAATTACCAGTAGTGAAGTTCAGGATTGAAATGTTCAGGTAAGAGCAGACTGAGGTGAAATACGTCATTATTTTGGATTCAAATACTTGTTTACACTTTACTGACCTTGTCTACTGAATTGGAAATACTCTGAAAAATCCCGCCTTCTAGTCCTCTTGGTTGCCCCAGGCAAGCACAGAAAAGTATTTGAATCCAAAACAATTACACATTTGACCCAGGTCTGGTTAAGAACATTTTAATCACATATCCTTACACCTTAAAGGGTAAAACAAGGCCATTGTTCTATGGTGTGATGCACAGAGCCTGTGTGAGATATGGCTGGACTGGTCAACCAGCTAAACCATGTTGAGCTAGGAGCTGATCTGAACTGGTCAACCAGCTAAACCATGTTGAGCTAGGAGCTGGTCTGAACTGGTCAACCAGCTAAACAATGTTGAGCTAGGAGCTGATCTGAACTGATCAACCAGCTAAACCATGTTGAGCTAAATGCTGTTCTGAACTGATCAACCAGCTCAACCATGTTGAGCTAGGTGATGGTCTGAACTCATCAACCAAGTAAACCATGTCGAGCTAGAAGCTGATCTGGACTGATCAACCAGCCAAACCATCTCCAGCTAGGAGCTGATATGGACTGGTCAACCAGCCAAACCATCTCCAGCTAGGAGCTGGTCTGAACAGATCAGTCAGCTAAACCATGTTGAGCTAGGAGCTATTCTGAACTGCTCAACCAGACACCAGCTGTTTGAAAACCTGGCCTGAGCTGGTAAAACCATGCTGAGTATGGAGCTGGTCTGAACTGGTCAACCTGTTTGAGAACCTGGCCTGAGCTGTTGTAGTTTTCAGTCGGGCCCTCACCTCTTTCTCCGTCAGCAGCTCGATGCTGTGCGTCTGGAAGAACTCGGCCGACCGTAGCCTCAGCTGCTCGGCTGTGCTTTCCAGGGACTGCGAGCAGAGTGTTTGAGAAAAGTGTTAGACGCCATCGGAACAGCACTCCACAAGGCCACTTTCCTTCTGTTACCGCACGTATATCATCCGGGAGACATGGATCCAAATGGCAAAAATAGATGCCCGTTATCACATACTGCACGTCATCTTATCTACCACATAAATGTACACTTCTGGTGGGTTGTGAATCGGTGGAATAACTACGGTCTCAATACCGTAAGGCAAAGGCTCTCTTGGTTAAAGGAGACTTTCATTTTATCATTGAGCCTGTGATGGAGACTACGCAAGACCAGACTGGCTTTGAACGTATCGCTCAGCGGGGTGTCAGTGAGGAGAAAGAGTTTTACCCTTCGGTTGCTCCTGTGTTGTGGACTGGGTCTCTGTACAAACCTTACTCAGTTTAGGTCTGTCATAGGGTGGGTGTTTTTCCATGGTACACATGACGATGCGGTCGGTGAAGCCCTCCTGTCGCAACGTCTCCGCACACACCAGCCCAGCGGGACCTGGAAGAAGAGAAGGAGAATGATAAGAGATGGTGGCCTGTAGCATAGTGGTTAAGGTACATGACTGGGGCCCGCAAGGTCGGTGGCTCTAATCCCGGTGTAGCCACAATAAGATCCGCACAGCTGTTGGGCCCTTGAGCAAGGCCCTTAACCCTGCATTGCTCCAGGAGAGGATTGTCCCTGCTTAGTCTAATCAACTGTACGTCGCTCTGGATGAGAGCATCTGCCAAATTCCATTAATGTAAGGTAATGTAATGAACAAGAACAACAGCAACAAGTGTTTTTTCTTATTTTTTTGCAGGTCATTCTGCTGCAGAAACCCATAGCAATGTATCCAATTAATTCATTGGGGGCAATCATGTGATCACACGGCATCATATAAAGCATCTCATTACTATCAGTAGATAGTCATTTTGGAAAGGCTTATCTTGGTGGAAAGGCCTATTCTCGTCCAGACGTCCTTTGGGCAAACAAAGGGAACAGCGGGGTGTGGCAAGCTTGTTCAGAATTGTATTTAAGGGAAATCCAGAAATTCGGTTAGAAACTGCTTAACAGTTCTCCTGGTGCCATAATCATTGCTGTATGAAATCATTTGGTTATGCACTGTGTTGGTAAACTTGTTCTTCTTTATTAGCCTTAGCTATTATGTTATATTGTGTCTGCTGTAGCTATTGGTCAATGACTGTT